>NW_027207170.1:0-20942 GCF_032191515.1 Phaenicophaeus curvirostris
AACTTTCCTTACCATAGCTTACCTTAACTATCCATACCATAACTTACCTAAACTTACCTTAACTTCCATACTTAACTTACCTCAACTTACCTTATCTTTCCATACCATAACTTACCTTAACTTTCCATACCATAACTTAACTTAAATTTCCATAACTTACCATACGTTAACTTTCCGTACCATAACTTACCTTAACTTTCCATAACTTACCATACATTAACTTTCCATACCATAACTTACCTTAACTTTCCTTACCATAATTACCTTAACTTTCCATAACTTTCCATACCATAACTTACCTTAACATTCCATAACTTACCATACCTTAATTTTCCATACCATAACTTACCTTAACTTTCCATAACTTACCATAACTTAACTTTCCATGCCATAACTTTCCATAACTTACCATACCTTAACTTTCCATACCATAACTTAACTTAACTTTCCATAAATTACCATACTTTAACTTTCCTTACCATAACTTTCCATAACTTACCATACCTTAACTTTCCATACCATAACTTACCTTAAATTTCCATACCATAACTTTCCTTACCATAACTTACCTTAACTTTCCATAACTTACCATACCTTAACTTTCCATACCATAACTTTCCATAACTTACCATACCTTAACTTTCCATACCATAATTACCTTAACTTTCCATAACTTACAATTCCTTAACTTTCCATACCATAACTTAACTTAACTTTCCATAACTTACCATACCTTAACTTTCCAAACCATAACTTACCTTAACTTTCCATAACTTACCATACCTTAACTTTCAATACCATAACTAAACTTAACTTTCCATAACTTACCATACTTTAACTTTCCATACCCTAACTTACCTTAACTTTCCATAACTTACCATACCCTAACTTAACTTAATTTTCCATAACTTACCATACCCTAACTTAACTTAACTTTCCATAAAATACCATACCCTAACTTACCTTAACTTTCCAAAACTTACCATACCTTAACTTTCCATAACTTACCATACCCTAACTTACCTTAACTTTCCATAACTTACCATACCCTAACTTACCTTAACTTTCCAAAACTTACCATACCTTAACTTTCAATAACTTACCATACCCTAACTTACCTTAACTTTCCATAACTTATCATTCCTTAACTCTCCATAACTTACCATACCCTAACTTACCTTAACTTTCCATAACTTACCATACATTAACATTCAATAACTTAACATACCCTAACTTAACTTAACTTTCCATAACTTACCATACCCTAACTTACCTTAACTTTCCATAACTTACCATACCTTAACTTTCCATAACTTACCATACCCTAACTTTCCATAACTTACCATAGCCTAACTTACCTTACCTTTCCATAACTTACCATAAGCTAACTTACCTTAACTTTCCATAACTTACCATACCCTAACTTTCCATAACTAACCATACCCTAACTTTCCATAACTTACCAAACACTAACTTACCCTAACTTTCCATAACTTATCATACCCTAACTTACCTTAACTTTCCATAACTTACCATACCTTAACTTTCCATAACTTACCATACCCAAACTTTCCATAACTTACCATAGCCTAACTTACCTTACCTTTCCATAACTTACCATAAGCTAACTTACCTTAACTTTCCATAACTTACCATACCCTAACTTTCCATAACTAACCATACCCTAACTTTCCATAACTTACCAAACACTAACTTACCCTAACTTTCCATAACTTACCTTAACTTACCTTAACTTTCCATAACTTACCATACCTTAACTCTCCAAAACTTACCATACCCTAAATTACCTTAACTTACCTTACCATACCCTAACTTTCCATAACTTACCATACCCTTACTTAACTTAATTTAACTTACCATACCTTAACTTTCCATAACTTACCATACTCTAACTTTCCATAACTTACCATACCCTTACTTACCATAAAACACCTTACCATACCTTAACTTTCCATTTCTTACCAAACCTTAACATTCCATAAATTACCATACCCTAAATTACCTTAACTTACCTTACCATACCCTAACTTTCCAAAACTTACCATACCATTACTTACCTTAACTTACCTTACCATACCTTAACTTTCCATAACTTACCATAACCTAAGTTTCCATAACTTTCCTTACCCTAAATTACCTTAACTTACCTTACCATAACCTAACTTTCCATAACTTACCAGACCCTAACTTAACTTAACTTTCCATAACTTACCATTCATTAACTGACCTTAACTTTCCATATCTTACCTTAAATTAACTTAACTTTCTATACCATAACTTACCTTAAATTTCCATAACTTAACTTACCTTAACTTTCCATACCCTAACTTACCTTAACTTTCCATAACTTACCTTAACTTATCTTAACTTTCCATACCATAACTTACCTTAAATATCAATACCAGAACTTTCCTTAACATTCCATAACATACCATACCCTAACTTACCTTAACTTTCCATAACTTATCTTACGTTAACTTTCCATACCCTAACTTAACTTTACTTTCCGTAACTTACCTTATCTTACCTTAAATATCCTTACCATAACTTACCTTAACTATACATACCATAACTTACCTAAACTTACCTTAACTTTCCATACCATAACTTACCTTAACTTACCTTATCTTTCCATTCCATAACTTACCTTAACTTTCCATACCATAACTTACTTTAACTTACCTTAACTTTCCATATCATAACTTAACTTAACTTTCCATAACTTACCATACCTTAACTTTCCATACCATAACTTACCTTAACTTTCCAAAACTTACCATACCTTAACTTTCCATAGCATAACTTACCTTAACGTTCCATACCATAACTTACCTTAACATTCCATAACTAACCATACCATAACTTACCTTAACTTCCATAACTTACCATACCTTAACTTTCCATAACATAACTTACCTTAACTTTCCATACCATAACTTACCTTAACATTCCATAACTTACCATACCTTAATTTTCAATACCATAACTTACCTTAACTTTCCATAACTTACCATACCTTAACTTTCCATAACATAACTTTCCATAACTTACCAAACCTTAACTTTCCATACCATAACTTAACTTAACTTTCCATAACTTACCATACCTTAACTTACCATAACATAACTTTCCATAACTTACCATACCTTAACTTTCCATATCTTACTATACCTTAACTTTCCATACCATAACTTACCTTAACTTTCCATAACTTACCATACCTTAACTTTCCATACCATAACATACCTTAAATTTCCAGACCATAACTTACCTTAACTTTCCATAACTTACCATACCTTAACTTTCCATAACATAACTTACCTTATCTTTCCATAACTTACCATACCTTAACTTTCCATAACATAACTTACCTTATCTTTCCATAACTTACCATACCTTTACTTTCCATACCATAACTTTCCATAACTTACCATACCTTAACTTTCCATAACATAACTTACCTTAACTTTCCATAACTTAACATACCTAAACTTTCCATAACATAACTTTCCATAACTTACCATACCTTAACTTTCCATAACTTACCATACCCTAACTTTCCATAACTTTCCTTACCCTAAATTACCTTATCTTACCTTACCATAACCTAACTTTTCATAACTTACCATACCCTAACTTAACTTAACTTTCCATAACTTACCATTCATTAACTTACCTTAACTTTCCATATCTTACCTTAACTTAACTTATCTTTCTATACCATAACTTACCTTAACTTTCCATAACTTAACTTACCTTAACTATCCATACCCTAACTTACCTTAACTTTCCATAACTTACCTTAACTTAACTTAACTTTCCATTCCATAACTTACGTTAAATTTCAATACCAGAACTTTCCTTAACTTTCCATAACATACCATACCCTAACTTACCTTAACTTTCCATAACTTATCTTACGTTAACTTTCCATACCCTAACTTAACTTTACTTTCCATAACTTACCTTATCTTACCTTAAATTTCCTTACCATAACTTACCTTAACTATACATACCATAACTTACCTAAACTTACCTTAACTTTCCATACCATAACTTACCTTAACTTACCTTATCTTTCCATTCCATAACTTACCTTAACTTTCCATACCATAACTTACCTTAAGTTACCTTAACTTTCCATATCATAACTTAACTTTCCATAACTTACCATAACTTAACTTTCCATACCATAACTTACCTTAACTTTCCAAAACTTACCATACCTTAACTTTCCATACCATAACTTACCTTAACGTTCCATACCATTATTACCTTAACTTTCCATAACTAAACATACCATAACTTACCTTAACTTCCATAACTTACCATACCTTAACTTTCCATACCATAACTTACCTTAACTTTCCATACCATAACTTAACTTAACATTCCATAACTTACCATACCTTAATTTTCTATACCATAACTTACCTTAACTTTCCATAACTTACCATACCTTAACTTTCCATACCATAACTTTCCATAACTTACCATACCTTAACTTTCCATACCATAACTTAACTTAACTTTCCATAACTTACCATACCTTAACTTACCATACCATAACTTTCCATAACTTACCATACCTTAACTTTCCATAACATAACTTACCTTAACTTTCCATACCATAACTTAACTTAACTTTCCATATCTTACTATACCTTAACTTTCCATACCACAACTTACCTTAACTTTCCATAACTTACCATACCTTAACTTTCCATACCATAACTTACCTTAAATTTCCAGATCATAACTTACCTTAACTTTCCATAACTTACCATACCTTAACTTTCCATAACATAACTTACCTTATCTTTCCATAACTTACCATACCTTTACTTTCCATACCATAACATTCCATAACTTACCATACCTTAACTTTCCATAACATAACTTACCTTAACTTTCCATAACTTAACATACCTAAACTTTCCATAACATAACTTTCCATAACTTACCATACCTTAACTTTCCATAACTTATCATATCTAAACTTTCCATAACTTACCATACCCAAACTTACCTTAACTTTCCATAACTTACCATAACCTAACTTTCCATAACTTACCATACCCTATCTTACCTTAACTTTCCATAACTTACCAAAACTTAACTTTCCATAACTTACCATACCTTAACATTCCATAACTTACCATACCCTAACTTACCTTAACTTTCCATAACTTACCATACCATAAAATACCTTAACTTTCCATAACTTACCATACTTTAACTTTCCATATATTACCATACCCTAACTTACCTTAAATTTCCATAACTTACCGTTCCTTAACTTTCCATAACTTACCATACCCTAACTTACCTTAACTTTCCATAACTTACCATAACCTAACTTACGTTAACTTTCCATACCCTAACTTACCTTAACTTACCTTAACTTTCCATACCATAACTTACCTTAACTTTCCATACCATAACTTACCTTAACTTACCTTAACTTTCCATACCATAACTTACCTTAAATTTCCATACATTACCATACATTAACTTTCCATACCATAACTTACCTTAACTTTCCATAACTTACCATACCCTAACTTACCTTAATTTTCCATAACTTACCATACCCTAACTTACCTTAACTTTCCAAAACTTACCATACCTTAACTTTCAATAACTTTCCATACCCTAACTTACGTAAACTTTACATAACTTATCATACCTTAACTTTCCATAACTTACCATACCCTAACTTACCTTAACTTTCCATAACTTACCATACCTTAACTTTCCATAACTTATCATATCTAAACTTTCCATAACTTACCATACCCAAACTTACCTTAACTTTCCATATCTTACCATAACCTAACTTTCCATAACTTACCATACCCTATCTTACCTTAACTTTCCATAACTTACCAAAACTTAAATTTCCATAACTTACCATACCTTAACATTCCATAACTTACCATACCCTATCTTTCCATAACTTACCATACCCTATCTTACCTTAACTTTCCATAACTTACCAAACCTTAACTTTCCATAACTTACCATACCTTAACATTCCATAACTTACCATACCCTAACTTACCTTAACTTTCCATAACTTACCATACCATAAATTACCTTAACTTTCCATAACTTACCATACTTTAACTTTCCATAAATTACCATACCCTAACTTACCTTAAATTTCCATAACTTACCGTTCCTTAACTTACCATACCCTAACTTACCTTAACTTTCCATAAATTACCATACCATAAATTACCTTAACTTTCCATAACTTACCATACTCTAACTTTCCATAATTTCCATACCCTAACTTACCTTAACTTCCCATAACTTAACTTTCCATAACTTTCCATAACTTTCCATAAGTTTCCATAACTTAACTTCCCATAACTTAACGTTCCATAACTTTCGATAACTTAAGTTTCCATAATTTCCATAACTTTCCATAACTTTCCATAACTTAACTTTCCATAAATTTCCATAACTTTCCATAACGTAACTTTCCATAACTTAACTTTACATAACTTTCCATAACTATCCATAACTTAACTTTCCATAACTATCCATAAGTATCCATAACTTTCCATAACTTTCCATAACTTTCCATAACTTAACTTTCCATAACTTAACTTAGCATAACTTTCCATAACTTTCCATAACTTAACTTTCCATAGCTTTGCATAACTTTCCATAACTTTCCATAACTTAACTTTCCATAGCTTTCCATAACTTTCCGTAACTTTCCATAACTTAACTTTCCATAGATTTCCATAACTTTCCATAACTTAACTTTCCTTAACTTAACTTTCCATAACTTTCCATAACTTAACTTTCTATAATTTCCATAACTTTCCATAACTTTCCATAACGTAACTTTCCAAAACTTTCCATAACTTTCCATAACGTAACTTTCCATAACTTTCCATAACTTTCCATGACTTAACTTTCCATAACTTTCCATAACTTTCCATAACTTAACTTTCCATAACTTTCCATAACTTTCCATAACTTACCTTAACTTACCTTAACTTTCCATACCATAACTTACCTTAACTTTCCATAACTTACCATACCTTAACTTTCCATAACTTACCATATCCTAAATTACCTTAACTTATTTTACCATACCCTATCTTTCCATAACTTACCATACCCTTACTTACCTTAACTTACCTTACCATACCCTAACTTTCCATAACTTACCATACCCTAACTTTCCATAACTTACCATACCCTAACTTTCCATAACTTACCATACCCTAACTTACCTTAACTTTCCATAACTTACCTTAACTTACCTTAACTTTCCATACCATAACTTACCTTAACTTTCCATACCATAACTTACCTTAACTTACCTTAACTTTCCATACCATAACTTACCTTAACTTTCCATACATTACCATACATTAACTTTCCATACCATAACTTACCTTAACTTTCCATAACTTACCATACCCTAACTTACCTTAATTTTCCATAACTTACCATACCCTAACTTACCTTAACTTTCCATAACTTACCATACCTTAACTTTCCATAACTTATCATATCTAAACTTTCCATAACTTACCATACCCAAACTTACCTTAACTTTCCATAATTTACCATAACCTAACTTTCCATAACTTACCATACCCTATCTAACCTTAACTTTCCATAACTTACCAAAACTTAACTTTCCATAACTTACCATACTTTAACTTTCCATAAATTACCATACCCTAACTTACCTTAACTTTCCATAACTTACCATACCATAAATTACCTTAACTTTCCATAACTTACCATACTTTAACTTTCCATATATTACCATACCCTAACTTACCTTAAATTTCCATAACTTACCGTTCCTTAACTTTCCATAACTTACCATACCCTAACTTACCTTAACTTTCCATAACTTACCATACCATAAATTACCTTAACTTTCCATAACTTACCATACCCTAACTTTCCATAATTTCCATACCCTAACTTAACTTAACTTCCCATAACTTAACTTTCCATAACTTTCCATAACTTTCCATAAGTTTCCATAACTTAACTTCCCATAACTTAACGTTCCATAACTTTCGATAACTTAAGTTTCCATAATTTCCATAACTTTCCATAACTTTCCATAACTTAACTTTCCATAACTTTCCATAACTTTCCATAACGTAACTTTCCATAACTTAACTTTACATAACTTTCCATAACT
This sequence comes from Phaenicophaeus curvirostris, assembly GCF_032191515.1. Taxonomy (NCBI): domain Eukaryota; kingdom Metazoa; phylum Chordata; class Aves; order Cuculiformes; family Cuculidae; genus Phaenicophaeus; species Phaenicophaeus curvirostris. The sequence continues at coordinate 8,213 of NW_027207170.1, forward strand.
ATCCATAACTTAACTTTCCATAACTATCCATAAGTATCCATAACTTTCCATAACTTTCCATAACTTTCCATAACTTAACTTTCCATAACTTAACTTAGCATAACTTTCCATAACTTTCCATAACTTTCCATAACTTAACTTTACATAGCTTTCCATAACTTTCCATAACTTTCCATAACTTAACTTTCCAAAGCTTTCCATAACTTTCCGTAACTTTCCATAACTTAACTTTCCATAGCTTTCCATAACTTTCCATAACTTAACTTTCCATAGCTTTCCATAACTTTCCATAACTTTCCATAACTTAACTTTCCATAGCTTTCCATAACTTTCCATAACTTTCCATAACTTAACTTTCCATAGCTTTCCATAACTTCCATAACTTTCCATAACTTAACTTTCCATAGCTTTCCATAACTTTCCATAACTTTCCATAACTTAACTTACCATAGCTTTCCATAACTTTCATAACTTTCCATAACTTAACTTTATATAGCTTTCCATAACTTTCCATAACTTTCCATAACTTAACTTTCCATAGCTTTCCATAATTTTCCATAACTTTCCATAACTTTCCATAGCTTTCCATAACTTAACTTTCCATAACTTTCCATAACTTTCCATAACTTTCCATAACTTTCCATAACTTAACTTTCCATAACTTTCCATAACTTTCCATAACTTAACTTTCCATAACTTTCCATAACTTTCCATAACTTAACTTTCAATAACTTTCCATAACTTAACTTTCCATAGCTTTCCATAACTTTCCATAACTTTCCATAACTTAACTTTCCATAGCTTTCCATAACTTCCATAACTTTCCATAACTTAACTTTCCATAGCTTTCCATAGCTTTCCATAACTTTCCATAACTTAACTTTCCATAGCTTTCCATAACTTTCCATAACTTTCCATAACTTAACTTTCCATAGCTTTCCATAACTTTCCATAACTTTCCATAACTTAACTTTCCATAGCTTTCCAAAACTTTCCATAACTTTCCATAACTTTACTTTCCATAGCTTTCCATAACTTTCCATAACTTTCCATAACTTTCCATAGCTTTCCATAACTTTCCATAACTTTCTATAACTTAACTTTCCATAGCTTTCCATAACTTTCCATAACTTAACTTTCCATAACTTTCCATAAATTTCCATAACTTAACTTTCCATAACTTTCCATAACTTAACTTTCCATAGCTTTCCATAGCTTTCCATAACTTTCCATAAATTTCCATAACTTAACTTTCCATAACTTTCCATAACTTAACTTTCCATAGCTTTCCATAGCTTTCCATAACTTTCCATAACTTTCCATAAGTTAACTTTCCATAACTTGCCTTAACTTACCTTAACTTTCCATACCATAACTTACCTTAACTTTGCATACCATAACTTTCCTTAACTTTCCATAACATACCATTCCCTAACTTACCTTAACTTTCCATAACTTAACTTACCTTAACTTTCCATACCCTAACTTACCTTAACTTTCCATAACGTACCTTAACTTACCTTAACTTTCCATACCATAACTTACCTACACTTACCTTAACTTTCCATACCATAACTTACCTTAACTTTCCATACCATAACTTACCTTAACTTACCTTATCTTTCCATACCATAACTTACCTTAACTTTCCATACCATAACTTACCTTAACTTACCTTAACTTTCCATAACATAACTTACCTTAACTTTCCATAACTTACCATACTTTAACTTTCCATACCATAACTTACCTTAACTTAACTTAACTTTCCATACCATAACTTACCTTAACTTTCCATAACTTACCATACCTTAACTTTCCATAACATATCTTTCCATAAATTACCATACCTTAACTTTCCATACCATAACTTACCTTAACTTTCCATAACTTACCATACCTTAACTTTCCATACCATAACCTTCCATAACTTACCATACCTTAACTTTCCATACCATAACTTACCTTAACTTTCCATAACATAACTTACCTTAGCTTTCCATAACTTACCATACCTTAACTTTCCATACCCTAACTTACCTTAACTTTCCATAACTTACCATACCTTAACTTTCCATAACTTACCATACCTTAACTTTCCATAACTTACCATACCTTAACTTTCCATAACTTACCGTACCTTAACTTTCCATACCCTAACTTACCTTAACTTTCCATAACTTACCGTACCTTAACTTTCCATAACTTACCGTACCTTAACTTTCCATACCCTAACTTACCTTAACTTTCCATAACTTACCGTACCTTAACTTTCCATACCCTAACTTACCTTAACTTTCCATAACTTACCCTACCTTAACTTTCCATACCCTAACTTACCTTAACTTTCCATAACTTACCCTACCTTAACTTTCCATACCCTAACTTACCTTAACTTTCCATAACTTACCCTACCTTAACTTTCCATACCCTAACTTACCTTAACTTTCCATAACTTACCCTACCTTAACTTTCCATACCCTAACTTACCTTAACTTTCCATGCCTTACCCTACCTTAACTTTCCATACCCTAACTTACCTTAACTTTCCATGCCTTACCCTACCTTAACTTTCCATACCCTAACTTACCTTAACTTTCCATGCCTTACCCTACCTTAACTTTCCATACCCTAACTTACCTTAACTTTCCATGCCTTACCCTACCTTAACTTTCCATACCCTAACTTACCTTAACTTTCCATGCCTTACCCTACCTTAACTTTCCATACCCTAACTTACCTTAACTTTCCATGCCTTACCCTACCTTAACTTTCCATACCCTAACTTACCTTAACTTTCCATGCCTTACCCTACCTTAACTTTCCATACCCTAACTTACCTTAACTTTCCATGCCTTACCCTACCTTAACTTTCCATACCCTAACTTACCTTAACTTTCCATGCCTTACCCTACCTTAACTTTCCATACCCTAACTTACCTTAACTTTCCATGCCTTACCCTACCTTAACTTTCCATACCCTAACTTACCTTAACTTTCCATGCCTTACCCTACCTTAACTTTCCATACCCTAACTTACCTTAACTTTCCATGCCTTACCCTACCTTAACTTTCCATACCCTAACTTACCTTAACTTTCCATGCCTTACCCTACCTTAACTTTCCATACCCTAACTTACCTTAACTTTCCATGCCTTACCCTACCTTAACTTTCCATACCCTAACTTACCTTAACTTTCCATGCCTTACCCTACCTTAACTTTCCATACCCTAACTTACCTTAACTTTCCATGCCTTACCCTACCTTAACTTTCCATACCCTAACTTACCTTAACTTTCCATGCCTTACCCTACCTTAACTTTCCATACCCTAACTTACCTTAACTTTCCATGCCTTACCCTACCTTAACTTTCCATACCCTAACTTACCTTAACTTTCCATGCCTTACCCTACCTTAACTTTCCATACCCTAACTTACCTTAACTTTCCATGCCTTACCCTACCTTAACTTTCCATACCCTAACTTACCTTAACTTTCCATGCCTTACCCTACCTTAACTTTCCATACCCTAACTTACCTTAACTTTCCATGCCTTACCCTACCTTAACTTTCCATACCCTAACTTACCTTAACTTTCCATGCCTTACCCTACCTTAACTTTCCATACCCTAACTTACCTTAACTTTCCATGCCTTACCCTACCTTAACTTTCCATACCCTAACTTACCTTAACTTTCCATGCCTTACCCTACCTTAACTTTCCATACCCTAACTTACCTTAACTTTCCATGCCTTACCCTACCTTAACTTTCCATACCCTAACTTACCTTAACTTTCCATGCCTTACCCTACCTTAACTTTCCATACCCTAACTTACCTTAACTTTCCATGCCTTACCCTACCTTAACTTTCCATACCCTAACTTACCTTAACTTTCCATGCCTTACCCTACCTTAACTTTCCATACCCTAACTTACCTTAACTTTCCATGCCTTACCCTACCTTAACTTTCCATACCCTAACTTACCTTAACTTTCCATGCCTTACCCTACCTTAACTTTCCATACCCTAACTTACCTTAACTTTCCATGCCTTACCCTACCTTAACTTTCCATACCCTAACTTACCTTAACTTTCCATGCCTTACCCTACCTTAACTTTCCATACCCTAACTTACCTTAACTTTCCATGCCTTACCCTACCTTAACTTTCCATACCCTAACTTACCTTAACTTTCCATGCCTTACCCTACCTTAACTTTCCATACCCTAACTTACCTTAACTTTCCATGCCTTACCCTACCTTAACTTTCCATACCCTAACTTACCTTAACTTTCCATGCCTTACCCTACCTTAACTTTCCATACCCTAACTTACCTTAACTTTCCATGCCTTACCCTACCTTAACTTTCCATACCCTAACTTACCTTAACTTTCCATGCCTTACCCTACCTTAACTTTCCATACCCTAACTTACCTTAACTTTCCATGCCTTACCCTACCTTAACTTTCCATACCCTAACTTACCTTAACTTTCCATGCCTTACCCTACCTTAACTTTCCATACCCTAACTTACCTTAACTTTCCATGCCTTACCCTACCTTAACTTTCCATACCCTAACTTACCTTAACTTTCCATGCCTTACCCTACCTTAACTTTCCATACCCTAACTTACCTTAACTTTCCATGCCTTACCCTACCTTAACTTTCCATACCCTAACTTACCTTAACTTTCCATGCCTTACCCTACCTTAACTTTCCATACCCTAACTTACCTTAACTTTCCATGCCTTACCCTACCTTAACTTTCCATACCCTAACTTACCTTAACTTTCCATGCCTTACCCTACCTTAACTTTCCATACCCTAACTTACCTTAACTTTCCATGCCTTACCCTACCTTAACTTTCCATACCCTAACTTACCTTAACTTTCCATGCCTTACCCTACCTTAACTTTCCATACCCTAACTTACCTTAACTTTCCATGCCTTACCCTACCTTAACTTTCCATACCCTAACTTACCTTAACTTTCCATGCCTTACCCTACCTTAACTTTCCATACCCTAACTTACCTTAACTTTCCATGCCTTACCCTACCTTAACTTTCCATACCCTAACTTACCTTAACTTTCCATGCCTTACCCTACCTTAACTTTCCATACCCTAACTTACCTTAACTTTCCATGCCTTACCCTACCTTAACTTTCCATACCCTAACTTACCTTAACTTTCCATGCCTTACCCTACCTTAACTTTCCATACCCTAACTTACCTTAACTTTCCATGCCTTACCCTACCTTAACTTTCCATACCCTAACTTACCTTAACTTTCCATGCCTTACCCTACCTTAACTTTCCATACCCTAACTTACCTTAACTTTCCATGCCTTACCCTACCTTAACTTTCCATACCCTAACTTACCTTAACTTTCCATGCCTTACCCTACCTTAACTTTCCATACCCTAACTTACCTTAACTTTCCATGCCTTACCCTACCTTAACTTTCCATACCCTAACTTACCTTAACTTTCCATGCCTTACCCTACCTTAACTTTCCATACCCTAACTTACCTTAACTTTCCATGCCTTACCCTACCTTAACTTTCCATACCCTAACTTACCTTAACTTTCCATGCCTTACCCTACCTTAACTTTCCATACCCTAACTTACCTTAACTTTCCATGCCTTACCCTACCTTAACTTTCCATACCCTAACTTACCTTAACTTTCCATGCCTTACCCTACCTTAACTTTCCATACCCTAACTTACCTTAACTTTCCATGCCTTACCCTACCTTAACTTTCCATACCCTAACTTACCTTAACTTTCCATGCCTTACCCTACCTTAACTTTCCATACCCTAACTTACCTTAACTTTCCATGCCTTACCCTACCTTAACTTTCCATACCCTAACTTACCTTAACTTTCCATGCCTTACCCTACCTTAACTTTCCATACCCTAACTTACCTTAACTTTCCATGCCTTACCCTACCTTAACTTTCCATACCCTAACTTACCTTAACTTTCCATGCCTTACCCTACCTTAACTTTCCATACCCTAACTTACCTTAACTTTCCATGCCTTACCCTACCTTAACTTTCCATACCCTAACTTACCTTAACTTTCCATGCCTTACCCTACCTTAACTTTCCATACCCTAACTTACCTTAACTTTCCATGCCTTACCCTACCTTAACTTTCCATACCCTAACTTACCTTAACTTTCCATGCCTTACCCTACCTTAACTTTCCATACCCTAACTTACCTTAACTTTCCATGCCTTACCCTACCTTAACTTTCCATACCCTAACTTACCTTAACTTTCCATGCCTTACCCTACCTTAACTTTCCATACCCTAACTTACCTTAACTTTCCATGCCTTACCCTACCTTAACTTTCCATACCCTAACTTACCTTAACTTTCCATGCCTTACCCTACCTTAACTTTCCATACCCTAACTTACCTTAACTTTCCATGCCTTACCCTACCTTAACTTTCCATACCCTAACTTACCTTAACTTTCCATGCCTTACCCTACCTTAACTTTCCATACCCTAACTTACCTTAACTTTCCATGCCTTACCCTACCTTAACTTTCCATACCCTAACTTACCTTAACTTTCCATGCCTTACCCTACCTTAACTTTCCATACCCTAACTTACCTTAACTTTCCATGCCTTACCCTACCTTAACTTTCCATACCCTAACTTACCTTAACTTTCCATGCCTTACCCTACCTTAACTTTCCATACCCTAACTTACCTTAACTTTCCATGCCTTACCCTACCTTAACTTTCCATACCCTAACTTACCTTAACTTTCCATGCCTTACCCTACCTTAACTTTCCATACCCTAACTTACCTTAACTTTCCATGCCTTACCCTACCTTAACTTTCCATACCCTAACTTACCTTAACTTTCCATGCCTTACCCTACCTTAACTTTCCATACCCTAACTTACCTTAACTTTCCATGCCTTACCCTACCTTAACTTTCCATACCCTAACTTACCTTAACTTTCCATGCCTTACCCTACCTTAACTTTCCATACCCTAACTTACCTTAACTTTCCATGCCTTACCCTACCTTAACTTTCCATACCCTAACTTACCTTAACTTTCCATGCCTTACCCTACCTTAACTTTCCATACCCTAACTTACCTTAACTTTCCATGCCTTACCCTACCTTAACTTTCCATACCCTAACTTACCTTAACTTTCCATGCCTTACCCTACCTTAACTTTCCATACCCTAACTTACCTTAACTTTCCATGCCTTACCCTACCTTAACTTTCCATACCCTAACTTACCTTAACTTTCCATGCCTTACCCTACCTTAACTTTCCATACCCTAACTTACCTTAACTTTCCATGCCTTACCCTACCTTAACTTTCCATACCCTAACTTACCTTAACTTTCCATGCCTTACCCTACCTTAACTTTCCATACCCTAACTTACCTTAACTTTCCATGCCTTACCCTACCTTAACTTTCCATACCCTAACTTACCTTAACTTTCCATGCCTTACCCTACCTTAACTTTCCATACCCTAACTTACCTTAACTTTCCATGCCTTACCCTACCTTAACTTTCCATACCCTAACTTACCTTAACTTTCCATGCCTTACCCTACCTTAACTTTCCATACCCTAACTTACCTTAACTTTCCATGCCTTACCCTACCTTAACTTTCCATACCCTAACTTACCTTAACTTTCCATGCCTTACCCTACCTTAACTTTCCATACCCTAACTTACCTTAACTTTCCATGCCTTACCCTACCTTAACTTTCCATACCCTAACTTACCTTAACTTTCCATGCCTTACCCTACCTTAACTTTCCATACCCTAACTTACCTTAACTTTCCATGCCTTACCCTACCTTAACTTTCCATACCCTAACTTACCTTAACTTTCCATGCCTTACCCTACCTTAACTTTCCATACCCTAACTTACCTTAACTTTCCATGCCTTACCCTACCTTAACTTTCCATACCCTAACTTACCTTAACTTTCCATGCCTTACCCTACCTTAACTTTCCATACCCTAACTTACCTTAACTTTCCATAACTTAACATACCTTAACTTTCCATAACTTATCATATCTAAACTTTCCATAATTTACCATACCCTAACTTACCTTAACTTTCCATAACTTACCATACCATAACTCACCTTAACTTTCCATAACTTACCATAACCTAACTTTCCATAACTTACCATACCCTATCTTATCTTAACTTTCCATAACTTACCAAAACTTAAGATTCCATAACTTACCATACCTTAACATTCCATAACTTACCATAACCTAACTTTCCATAACTTACCATACCCTATCTTACCTTAACTTTCCATAACTTACCAAACCTTAACTTTCCATAACTTACCATACCTTAACTTTCCATAACTTACCATACCCTAACTTTCCATAATTTCCATACCCTAACTTAACTTAACTTCCCATAACTTAACTTTCCATAACTTTCCTAAACTTTCCATAACTTAACTTCCCATAACTTAACGTTCCATAACTTTCCATAACTTAAATTTCCATAACTTAACTTTCCATAACTTTCCATAACTTTCCATAACTTTCCATAACTTAACTTTCCATATCTTTCCATAACTTTCCATAACTTTCCATAACTTAACTTTCCATAACTTTCCATAATTTAACTTTCCATAACTTAACTTTCCATAACTTTCCATAACTTAACTTTCCATAACATAACTTTCCATAACTTAACTTTCCATAGCTTTCCATAACTTAACTTTCCATAACTTTCCATAACTTTCCATAACTTAACTTTCCATAACTTTCCATAACTTTCCATAACTTAACTTTCCATAACTTTCCATAACTTTCCATAACTTTCCATAAATAACTTTCCATAACTTTCCATAACTTTCCATAACTTTCCATAACTTAACTTTCCATAACTTTCCATAACTTTACATAACTTAATTTTCCATAACTTTCCATAACTTTCCATAATGTAACTTTCCATAACTTTCCATAACTTAACTTTCCATAACTTTCCATAACTTTCCGTAACATTCCATAACTTAACTTTCCATAACTTTCCATAACTTTCCATAACTTTCCATAACTTTCCATAACGAAACTTTCCGTAACTTTCCATAACTTTCCGTAACTTTCCGTAACTTTCCGTAACTGTCCATAACTTAACTTTCCGTAACTTTCCATTACTTTCCATAACTTAACTTTCCGTAACTTTCCGTAACATTCCATAACTTAACTTTTTTGCCTTGCCTTGCCTTGCCTTGCCTTGCCTTGCCTTGCCTTGCCTTGCCTTGCCTTGCCTTGCCTTGCCTTGCCTTGCCTTGCCTTGCCTTGCCTTGCCTTGCCTTGCCTTGCCTTGCCTTGCCTTGCCTTGCCTTGCCTTGCCTTGCCTTGCCTTGCCTTGCCTTGCCTTGCCTTGCCTTGCCTTGCCTTGCCTTGCCTTGCCTTGCCTTGCCTTGCCTTGCCTTGCCTTGCCTTGCCTTGCCTTGCCTTGCCTTGCCTTGCCTTGCCTTGCCTTGCCTTGCCTTGCCTTGCCTTGCCTTGCCTTGCCTTGCCTTGCCTTGCCTTGCCTTGCCTTGCCTTGCCTTGCCTTGCCTTGCCTTGCCTTGCCTTGCCTTGCCTTGCCTTGCCTTGCCTTGCCTTGCCTTGCCTTGCCTTGCCTTGCCTTGCCTTGCCTTGCCTTGCCTTGCCTTGCCTTGCCTTGCCTTGCCTTGCCTTGCCTTGCCTTGCCTTGCCTTGCCTTGCCTTGCCTTGCCTTGCCTTGCCTTGCCTTGCCTTGCCTTGCCTTGCCTTGCCTTGCCTTGCCTTGCCTTGCCTTGCCTTGCCTTGCCTTGCCTTGCCTTGCCTTGCCTTGCCTTGCCTTGCCTTGCCTTGCCTTGCCTTGCCTTGCCTTGCCTTGCCTTGCCTTGCCTTGCCTTGCCTTGCCTTGCCTTGCCTTGCCTTGCCTTGCCTTGCCTTGCCTTGCCTTGCCTTGCCTTGCCTTGCCTTGCCTTGCCTTGCCTTGCCTTGCCTTGCCTTGCCTTGCCTTGCCTTGCCTTGCCTTGCCTTGCCTTGCCTTGCCTTGCCTTGCCTTGCCTTGCCTTGCCTTGCCTTGCCTTGCCTTGCCTTGCCTTGCCTTGCCTTGCCTTGCCTTGCCTTGCCTTGCCTTGCCTTGCCTTGCCTTGCCTTGCCTTGCCTTGCCTTGCCTTGCCTTGCCTTGCCTTGCCTTGCCTTGCCTTGCCTTGCCTTGCCTTGCCTTGCCTTGCCTTGCCTTGCCTTGCCTTGCCTTGCCTTGCCTTGCCTTGCCTTGCCTTGCCTTGCCTTGCCTTGCCTTGCCTTGCCTTGCCTTGCCTTGCCTTGCCTTGCCTTGCCTTGCCTTGCCTTGCCTTGCCTTGCCTTGCCTTGCCTTGCCTTGCCTTGCCTTGCCTTGCCTTGCCTTGCCTTGCCTTGCCTTGCCTTGCCTTGCCTTGCCTTGCCTTGCCTTGCCTTGCCTTGCCTTGCCTTGCCTTGCCTTGCCTTGCCTTGCCTTGCCTTGCCTTGCCTTGCCTTGCCTTGCCTTGCCTTGCCTTGCCTTGCCTTGCCTTGCCTTGCCTTGCCTTGCCTTGCCTTGCCTTGCCTTGCCTTGCCTTGCCTTGCCTTGCCTTGCCTTGCCTTGCCTTGCCTTGCCTTGCCTTGCCTTGCCTTGCCTTGCCTTGCCTTGCCTTGCCTTGCCTTGCCTTGCCTTGCCTTGCCTTGCCTTGCCTTGCCTTGCCTTGCCTTGCCTTGCCTTGCCTTGCCTTGCCTTGCCTTGCCTTGCCTTGCCTTGCCTTGCCTTGCCTTGCCTTGCCTTGCCTTGCCTTGCCTTGCCTTGCCTTGCCTTGCCTTGCCTTGCCTTGCCTTGCCTTGCCTTGCCTTGCCTTGCCTTGCCTTGCCTTGCCTTGCCTTGCCTTGCCTTGCCTTGCCTTGCCTTGCCTTGCCTTGCCTTGCCTTGCCTTGCCTTGCCTTGCCTTGCCTTGCCTTGCCTTGCCTTGCCTTGCCTTGCCTTGCCTTGCCTTGCCTTGCCTTGCCTTGCCTTGCCTTGCCTTGCCTTGCCTTGCCTTGCCTTGCCTTGCCTTGCCTTGCCTTGCCTTGCCTTGCCTTGCCTTGCCTTGCCTTGCCTTGCCTTGCCTTGCCTTGCCTTGCCTTGCCTTGCCTTGCCTTGCCTTGCCTTGCCTTGCCTTGCCTTGCCTTGCCTTGCCTTGCCTTGCCTTGCCTTGCCTTGCCTTGCCTTGCCTTGCCTTGCCTTGCCTTGCCTTGCCTTGCCTTGCCTTGCCTTGCCTTGCCTTGCCTTGCCTTGCCTTGCCTTGCCTTGCCTTGCCTTGCCTTGCCTTGCCTTGCCTTGCCTTGCCTTGCCTTGCCTTGCCTTGCCTTGCCTTGCCTTGCCTTGCCTTGCCTTGCCTTGCCTTGCCTTGCCTTGCCTTGCCTTGCCTTGCCTTGCCTTGCCTTGCCTTGCCTTGCCTTGCCTTGCCTTGCCTTGCCTTGCCTTGCCTTGCCTTGCCTTGCCTTGCCTTGCCTTGCCTTGCCTTGCCTTGCCTTGCCTTGCCTTGCCTTGCCTTGCCTTGCCTTGCCTTGCCTTGCCTTGCCTTGCCTTGCCTTGCCTTGCCTTGCCTTGCCTTGCCTTGCCTTGCCTTGCCTTGCCTTGCCTTGCCTTGCCTTGCCTTGCCTTGCCTTGCCTTGCCTTGCCTTGCCTTGCCTTGCCTTGCCTTGCCTTGCCTTGCCTTGCCTTGCCTTGCCTTGCCTTGCCTTGCCTTGCCTTGCCTTGCCTTGCCTTGCCTTGCCTTGCCTTGCCTTGCCTTGCCTTGCCTTGCCTTGCCTTGCCTTGCCTTGCCTTGCCTTGCCTTGCCTTGCCTTGCCTTGCCTTGCCTTGCCTTGCCTTGCCTTGCCTTGCCTTGCCTTGCCTTGCCTTGCCTTGCCTTGCCTTGCCTTGCCTTGCCTTGCCTTGCCTTGCCTTGCCTTGCCTTGCCTTGCCTTGCCTTGCCTTGCCTTGCCTTGCCTTGCCTTGCCTTGCCTTGCCTTGCCTTGCCTTGCCTTGCCTTGCCTTGCCTTGCCTTGCCTTGCCTTGCCTTGCCTTGCCTTGCCTTGCCTTGCCTTGCCTTGCCTTGCCTTGCCTTGCCTTGCCTTGCCTTGCCTTGCCTTGCCTTGCCTTGCCTTGCCTTGCCTTGCCTTGCCTTGCCTTGCCTTGCCTTGCCTTGCCTTGCCTTGCCTTGCCTTGCCTTGCCTTGCCTTGCCTTGCCTTGCCTTGCCTTGCCTTGCCTTGCCTTGCCTTGCCTTGCCTTGCCTTGCCTTGCCTTGCCTTGCCTTGCCTTGCCTTGCCTTGCCTTGCCTTGCCTTGCCTTGCCTTGCCTTGCCTTGCCTTGCCTTGCCTTGCCTTGCCTTGCCTTGCCTTGCCTTGCCTTGCCTTGCCTTGCCTTGCCTTGCCTTGCCTTGCCTTGCCTTGCCTTGCCTTGCCTTGCCTTGCCTTGCCTTGCCTTGCCTTGCCTTGCCTTGCCTTGCCTTGCCTTGCCTTGCCTTGCCTTGCCTTGCCTTGCCTTGCCTTGCCTTGCCTTGCCTTGCCTTGCCTTGCCTTGCCTTGCCTTGCCTTGCCTTGCCTTGCCTTGCCTTGCCTTGCCTTGCCTTGCCTTGCCTTGCCTTGCCTTGCCTTGCCTTGCCTTGCCTTGCCTTGCCTTGCCTTGCCTTGCCTTGCCTTGCCTTGCCTTGCCTTGCCTTGCCTTGCCTTGCCTT
>NW_027207171.1:0-20831 GCF_032191515.1 Phaenicophaeus curvirostris
GTCCATCACTTCAGGGCACCTGAAAATGGGGGGGGGTGTGTGTAAAATTTGGGGGGGGGGGGGCAAATAGTGACCCCATTTTACCCCCCAACCCTGCCCCCTCACTCTCCTGCCCCCCCGTTTTTACCCCCAGCCCCCATTTTTTACCCCCCCCAGCCCCATATTTGACCCCCCCAGCCCCATTTTTTACCCCCAGCCCCATTTTTTACTCCCCCAACCCCATATTTGACCCCCCCAGCCCCATTTTTTACCCCCCAGGCCCATTTTTACCCCCCTCAGCCCCATTTTTTACCCCCCTATCCCCATATTTGACCCCCCCAGCCCCATTTTTTGACCCCCAACCCCATTTTTTGCCCCCCCCAGACTCTCCTGCCCCCCAATTTTTGCCCCCCCCCCCCATTTTTAACCCCCCCCCTCACCGCTAGCACGAGTAGGTCCTCACCGAGACCCCATCCCCTCTTTGGGGGGGGGGCAAGGAATTCCCTGGAGGGGGGCAGATTGGGGGGGGCACAGGGTCAGGGCCCCCCCGAGACACCCCCCCCCCCATGGGACCCCCCGGACCCCTAAGTGCCCCCAGAGCCCCTCAAATGCCCCCCCATGACCCCCCTAATTACCCTCAAGTGCCCCCCAGCCCCCTAAATGCCCCCCATGACCCCCCTAATTACAATCAAGTGCCCCCCCCAGCCCCCCAAGTGCCCCCAAGCCCCCCCAAATGCCCCTTAATGACCCAAGTGCCCCCCTAGACCCCCCATAAACCCCCAAATGCCCCCCTAAGTGCCCCCCCAGTCCCCGAAGTGCCCCCCTAGACCCCCATAAACCCCCAAATGCCCCTCTAAGTGCCCCCCCAGTCCCCCAAATGCCCCTCCATGACCTCAAAGTGCCCCCCAGCCAGCTAAATGCCCCCCAATTGCCCCTCTAAGTGCCCCCCAGCCCCTCAAGTGCCCCCTCCAGCCCCCCAATGGCCCCCCTACGACCCCCAAATGCCCCCCAGCCCCCCCATAACCCCCTAAATGCCCCCCAATTGCCCCCCTACGACCCCCAAATGCCCCCCAGCCCCCCCATAACCCCCTAAATGCCCCCCTAATTGCCCCCCCCCAGCCCCCCAAGTGCCCTCTATGACCCTCCAAGTGCCCCCCAGCCCCTCACCGTCGGTGTGGACCTTGCGCAGGGGCAAGGGGGGGGGGCCCCCCTCGAAAAGGGGGGGGCAGCACCTCGGCCGTGTCGGTGCCCCCCCCCCCTCAGCTCCTTCTCCCGGAAAAGCTTCCGCCACGACGGGGAGCGGCTGAAGGCCCGGGGGGCGTCCTTGATTTGGGGGGGGGGGGGAGGAAATCATGGGGGGGTGAGATATGGGGGGACATGGGGGGACATTGCGGGAATCGTATGGGGGGCGGAACCATAGGGAGGGGAGTTATGGGGGAAGATATTGAGGGGGGGGACATGGGGGAGGACATTGGGGGGGGGACATTGAGGGGACATGGGGGGCATCATATGGGGGCGGAACCATGGGGAGGGGGCGTGGGGGAAGACATTGAGGGGGGCACATGGGGGGGCATGGGGGAGGACATTGAGGGGGGGACATAGAGGGGGAGGGACATGGGGGGATCATATGGGGGGTGGAACCATGGGGAGGGGGGACATGGGGGAAGACATTGAGGAGGGGACATGGGGGAGGACATTGTGGGGGGACATTGAGGGGACATGGGGGCATCATATGGGGGCGGAACCATGGGGAGGGGGGACAGGGGGGAAGACATTGAGGGGGGGACATGGGGGGGAGGACGTTGAGGGGGACACACGGGGGGGACATTGAGGGGACATTGGGGGGTCTCGGGGGGGTCTCGGGGGGTCCCACCTCGTCCAGGCGCCGCTCGGTGCCGGAGCTGATGAGGGCGCTGAACTCCTTCTCCAGCAGCTGCCGCGCCTGTGGAAACCAGTACAAACCAGTACAAACCAGTACAAACCAGTACAAACCAGTACAAACCAGTTGCCCCCAGTCCCCTCCCAGTTTCACCCAGTCCCCTCCCAGTTGCCCCCAGGGCCCTCTCAGTCCCCCCTTGACTCCCAGTTTCCCCCAGTGCCAGCCCCAGTTCCCTCCCAGTAGCTCCCAGTGCCCTCCCAGTAGCTCCCAGTGCCCTCCCAGTTGCCCCTCAGTTCCCTCCCAGTCCCCTCTTGACTCCCAATTGCCCCCAGTTCCCTCCCCATTGCCCCCTGTTCCCTCCCAGTTGCTCCCAGTTCCCACCCAGTTGCCCACAGTGCCCCTCCAGTTGCCCTTAGTCACCCTCCAGTTACCCCCAGTGCCCTCCCAGTTGCCCCCAGTTCCCTACCAGTAGCTCCCAGTGCCCTCCCAGTTGTCCCCAGTCCCTTCCAGTGCCTCCCAATCCCCTCCCAGTCCTTCCCAGTCCCTCCCAGTGCCTCCCAGTGCCTCCCAATCCCCTCCCAGTGCCTCCCAATCCCCTCCCAGTGCCTCCCAGTGCCTCCCAATCTTCCTCCCAGTGCCTCCCAATCCCCTCCCAGTCTCTCCCAGTGCCACCCAATCCCCTCCAAGTCCCTCCCAGTGCCTCCCAATCTCCCTCCCAGTGCCTCCCAGTCCCTCCCAGTGCCTCCCAATCCCCTCCCAGTGCCTCCAAATCCCCTTCTAGTGCCTCCCAGTCCCTCCCAGTGCCACCCAATCTCCCTCCCAGTCCCTCCCAGTGCCTCCCAGTCCCTCCCAGTGCCACCCAATCCCCTCCCAGTCCCTCCCAGTGCCACCCAATCTCCCCCCAGTCCCTCCCAGTGCCACCCAATCCCCTCCCAGTCCCTCCCAGTGCCTCCCAATCCCCCTCCCAGTGCCTCCCAGTCCCTCCCAGTGCCTTCCAATCCCCTCCCAGTGCCTCCAAATCCCCTTCCAGCGCCTCCCAGTGCCTCCCAGTGCCACCCAATCCCCTCCCAGTCCCTCCCAGTCCCTCCCAGTCCCCCCCAGTGCTCACCTGTGTGTTCTGGGTGGGGATCTGGAGCAGGAGGGCGAGGTCGGCCCAGTCGAAGGTTTCGTCAAGCGCCAGGAGGGCCCCGTGGACGCCGCTCTCGCCCAGGTTGCGGGCGAACTCCTTGAGCCCCACGCTCTGCACCCAGGCCGTCACCCGCTCGTTGGACCACACCACCACGTCTGGGGGGGACACGCTGCCCCATAGCGCCCCACAGCGCCCCACAGGGACCCATAGAAACCCCATAGAGCCCATAGAGACCCATAGAGCCTATAGAGACCCACAGGGACCCATAGAAACGCATAGATACCATAGAGACCCATAGAGCCCATAGATCCCCATAGACCCCCACAGGGACTCATAGAGCCCATAGAGTCCATAGAAACACCATAGAGCCCATAGAGACCCATAGAGACCCATAGAGACCCATAGAGACCCATAGAGCCCATAGAGACCTATAGAGAAGCAAAGGGACCCATAGAGCCCATAGAGACCCATGGAGCCCATAAAAACCCCATAGAGACCATAGAGACCCATGGAGACCCATAGAGACCCACAGGGACTCATAGAGCCCATAGCATCCATAGAAACCCCATAGAGCCCAAAGAGACCCACAGAGACCCACAGGGACCCATAGAGCCCATAGAGACCCATAGAAACGCATAGGGACCCATAGAGCCCATAAAGACCCATAGAGACCCATAGAGACCCAGAGAGCCCATAGAGACCCATAGAAACGCATAGGGACCCATAGAGCCCATAAAGACCCATAGAGACCCATAGAGACCACAGAGACCCAGAGAGACCATAGAGACCCACAGGGGCCCATAGAGCCTATAGAGAACCAAAGGGACCCATAGAGCCCATAGAGACTCATAGAGCCCATAGAGCCCCATAGAGCCCATAGAGACCATAGAACCCCATAGAGACCCACAGGGGCCCATAGAGCCCATAGAGACCCATAGAAACACATAGGGACCCATAGAGCCCACAGAGAACCAAAGGGACCCATAGAGCCCATAGAGACCCACAGAGCCCATAGAGCCCATAGAGCCCATAGAGCCCATAGAGCCCATAGAGACCCATAGAGCCCCATAGAGCCCATAGAGCCCATAGAGACCCATAGAGACCCATAGAGCCCATAGAGCCCATAGAGACCCACAGAGCCCATAGAGCCCATAGAGCCCATAGAGCCCATAGAGACCCATAGAGACCATAGAGACCCACAGAGCCCATAGAGAGCCATGGAGACCCATAGAGCCCATAGAGATCATAGAGCCCGGAGAGACCCATAGAGCCCATAGAGCCCACTGAGACCCATAGAGACCCATAGAACCCGTAGAGACCCACAGGGGCCCATAGAGCCCATAGAGACCCATAGAAATGCATAGGGACCCATAGAGCCCATAGAGAACCAAAGGGACCCATAGAGCCCCACAGGGACCCATAGAGACCCATAGAACCCATAGAGCCCCATAGAGACCCACAGGAGCCCATAGAGCCCCATAGAAACGCATAGAGACCCATAGAGACCCGTGGAGACCCATAGAGCCCATAGAGACCCGTAGAGACCCATAGGGACCCATAGGGACCCCTAGAGCCCATAGAACCCACAGCTGCCCCATAGCCCCCCACAGTGGCCCCATAGCCCACCCCAGCTGCCCCATAGCCCCCCCAGCTGCCCCCTAGCCCCCCCAGCTGCCCCATAGCCCCCCCAGGTGCCCCATAGCCCCCCCACAGCTGCCCCATAGACCCCCCAGCTGCCCCATAGCCCCCCCCCAGCTGCCCCCTAGCCCCCCCCAGGTGCCCCCTAGCCCCCCCAGGTGCCCCATAGCCCCCCCCCAGGTGCCCCCTAGCCCCCCCAGGTGCCCCCTACCCCTGCTCTGCTCCAGACTCTCCTCGCGGCGCCTCTCGAGCTCCTTGCGGTCGTAGTTGAGGCGTTTGAGGCAGAGGATCCCGTAGTGCAGGCTCACCCTGTGGGGCGGGGGCAGCCGGGGTCACCTGGGGGTCACCCTGCGGTCACTCTATGGGTCCTGGGGTCACTTGGGGGTCACCTGGGGGTCATTCTATGGGTCCTGGGGTCACTTGGGGGTCATTCTATGGGTCCTGGGGGGCACTTGGGGGTCACTTGGGGGTCATTCTATGGGTCCTGGGGGGCACTTGGGGGTCACTTGGGGGTCATTGTATGGGTCCTGGGGGCACTTGGGGGTCACCTGGGGGTCATTGTATGGGTCCTGGGGGCACTTGGGGGTCACCTGGGGGTCATTGTATGGGTCCTGGGGGCACTTGGGGGTCACCTGGGGGTCATTGTATGGGTCCTGGGGGCACTTGGGGGTCACCTGGGGGACTGGGGTCACCCTGGGGTCACTCTATGAGTCTGGTGGTCACTTGGGGGTCACTTGGGGGTCATTCTATGGGTCCTGGGGGCACTTGGGGGTCACTTGGGGGTCATTCTATGGGTCCTGGGGGCACTTGGGGGTCACCTGGGGGTCATTGTATGGGTCCTGGGGGCACTTGGGGGTCACCTGGGGGACTGGGGTCACCCTGGGGTCACTCTATGAGTCTGGTGGTCACTTGGGGGTCACTTGGGGATCATTCTATGGGTCCTGGGGGCACTTGGGGGTCACCTGGGGGTCATTGTATGGGTCCTGGGGGCACTTGGGGGTCACCTGGGGGTCATTCTATGGGTCCTGGGGGCACTTGGGGGTCACCAGGGGGGCTGGGGGTCACCCTGGGGTCATTCTATGGGTCCTGGGGTCACTTGGGGGTCCCTTGGGGTCACTTGGGGGTCATTCTATGGGTCACTTGGGGGTCCCTTGGGGTCACTTGGGGGTCATTCTATGGGTCCTGGGGGCACTTGGGGGTCACTTGGGGGTCATTCTATGGGTCCTGGGGGCACTTGGGGGTCACCTGGGGTCATTCTATGGGTTCTGGGGTCACTTGGGGGTCACTTGGGGTCATTCTATGGGTCCTGGGGGCACTTGGGGGTCACCTGGGGGTCATTCTATGGGTCCTTGGGTCACCTGGGGGTCACCCTGCCGTCACTCTATGGGTCCTGGGGGCACTTGGGGATCACCTGGGGGTCATTCTATGGGTCCTGGGGTCACTTGGGGGTCACTTGGGGGTCATTCTATGGGTCCTGGGGGCACTTGGGGGTCACTTGGGGGTCATTCTATGGGTCCTGGGGGTCACTTGGGGGTCACCAGGGGGGCTGGGGTCACCCTGGGGTCACTCTATGGGTTCTGGGGGCACTTGAGGGTCACTTGGGGATCACTTGGGGGCCTGGGGTCACCCTGGGGTCCCCTCCCAGTGCCTCCCAGCCCTCTCAATTCCCCTTCAATCCCCTCCCAACCCATCCCAGTGCCTCCCAGTCCCCTCCATTCCCCTCCCAGTGCCTCCCAGTCCCCTCCATTCCCCTCCAAACCCATCCCAGTGCTCTCCCAATGCCTCCCAGTCCCCTCCCAGTGCCTCCCAGTCCCCTCCCAGTCCCCTCCAGTCCCCTCCCAGTCCCTCCCAGTGCTCTCCCAGTGCCTCCCAGACCTGTGGAAGGAATCGACCATCTTGAGCTGCCCCCTGAGCTCCTTCTTGCTGAGATGGTCGAGCATCCGCGCGTCGACCAGCGACTCCATGAAGAAGCTTCGGTACTGGGGGAGCCCCAGGCTGGGCAGCCACTCGTTCCCCACCCACTCGTGGTTCAGCGCCCCCAGCGCCAGCAGCTGAGGGGTTAAACACCACAGAGAGGACCCCCTGGCAGCCTAGAGGGGCCCTCCTGCCAAGCTGCGTCCTCCTCGTGCGAGGCCCTGGCCTCGTGCGAAGCCTCGGGATGGCGCCAAACCCTCAGCCTCGTGCAGAGCCGCGCGCTCGTGCAAAGCTCTGTCCCCGTGCAAAGCATCGTCCTCGTGCAAAGCCCTGCCCCTGTGGTAGGCCTCGTCCTCGTGCAAAGCCTCATCCTCGTGCAAAGCCTCATCCTCGTGCAAAGCCTCATCCTCATGCAAAGCCCTGTCCCTGTTGTAGGCCTCGTCCTCGTGCAAAGCCTCATCCTCGTGCAAAGCCTCATCCTCGTGCAAAGCCACGTCCTCGTGCAAAGCCACGTCCTCGTGCAAAGCCACATCCTTGTGCAAAGCCTCATCCTCGTGCAAAGCCCTGTCGCTGTTGTAGGCCTCGTCCTCGTGCAAAGCCTCATCCTCGTGCAAAGCCTCATCCTCGTGCAAAGCCACATCCTTGTGCAAAGCCTCATCCTCATGCAAAGCCCTGTCCCTGTTGTAGGCCTCGTCCTCGTGCAAAGCCTCATCCTCGTGCAAAGCCCTGCCCCTGTTGTAGGCCTCGTCCTCGTTCAAAGCCTCATCCTCGTGCAAAGCCTCATCCTCGTGCAAGGCTACGTCCTCGTGCAAAACCTCATCCTTGTGCAAGGCCTCGTCCTCGTGCAAAGCCTCATCCTTGTGCAAAGCCCTGCCCCTGTTGTAGGCCTCGTCCTCGTGCAAAGCCTCATCCTCGTGCAAACTCCTGTCCTTGTGCAAACTCCTGTCCTCGTGCAAACTCCTGTCCTCGTGCAAGGCCACATCCTTGTGCAAGGCATCGTCCTCGTGTGAAGCTCTGTCCTCGTGCAGAGCCCCGTCCTTGTGCAAAGCCTCATCCTTGCACAACACCTCATCCTCGTGCAAAACGTCATCCTCGTGCAAAGCCTTGTCCTCGTGTGAGGCCCAATCATCATGCAAAGCCGCGTCCTTGTGAAAAGCTGTGTCCTCGTGCAAGGCGGCGTCCTCGTGCGAGGCCTCATCCTTATGCAAAGCCTCATCCTCGTGCAAAGCTGTGTCCTTGTGCAAGGCCCTGTCCTCGTGCAAACCCTCGTCCTCATGCAAAGCATCATCCTTGTGCAAAGCACTGTCCTCGTGCAAGGCTCTGTCCTCATGTGAGGCCCTGTCCTCGTGCAGAGCCTCATCCTCGTGCAAAGCCCCAACCCTGTTGAAGGCCTCGTCCTCGTGCCAAGCTCACTCCTTGTGCAAAGCCCTGTCCTCGTGCAAAGCTCTGTCCCTGTTGAAGGCCTCGTCCTTGTGCAAAGCTCAGTCCTCGTGTGAAGCTCTGTCCTTGTGCAAAGCTCTGTCCTCATGCAAAGTCCTGTCCTCGTACGAAGTCCTGTCCTCGTGCAAGGTCCTGTCCTCATGCAAAGCCTCATCCTTGTGCAACACCTCATCCTCGTGCGAGGCCCAATCATCATGCAAAGCCCCATCCTCGTGCAAAGCTGTGTCCTTGTGCAAAGCCCCATCCTCGTGCAAAGACCTGTCCTCGTGCAAAGCTGCATAACCGTGCGAGGCCCCGTCCTCGTGCAAAGCATCATGCTCGTGCAAGGCCTCATCCTCGTGCGAGGCCTCATCTTCATGCAAAGCCCCATCCTCGTGCAAAGCCCTCGTGCGAGGCCCCTACCTGCTCCCAGCTGATCTCCTTGTTCTCCTGGGGGGGGGTCAGGGGCATCAGGGGGGGCTCAAACTCCCCCTTCCCTCCCTCCCCACCCCCGGAAATCCTCGTGTGTTGCACGAGGGCCCCCGCTCACCGGTTTGGTGGCGGCCGTGAGCGACTCCATCTCCTCGTGCGTCATCCACACGTTGCCCGTGGACTGGGGGGGGGGGTAGCACGAGAGTCAGGGCGAGGCCCTCGTGCGAGGCCCTCGTGCAAGGCCCTCGTGCAAAAACTCCTCGCTCAAGACCCTCGCGGGAGCCCTGCTGAGAGCTCCTTGAGTGACCCTCATGTGATCCCACACCTATATCCTCGTGCAAACCCTCGTGCAAACCCTCGTGTGAGCTCCTCCTGCCAGATCCCTCCCCCAAACTCCTCGTGCGAGCCCCTCCTGCCAGATCCCTCCCCCAAACCCCTCGTGCGAGCCCCTCGTGCAAACCCCTCGCTCAAGACCCTCGCGGGAGCCCTGCTGCGAGCTCCTCGTGCGACCCTCGTGTGAGCTCCTTGTGCAATCCCTCGTGCAAACCCTTGTGCGAGCTCCTCCTGCCAGATCCCTCCCACAAACCCCTCGTGCGATCCCTTGTGCAAACCCTCGTGCAACCCCCTCACTCAAGAACCTCACAGGAGCCCTGCTGGGAGCTCCTCGTGCGACCCAATGTGCAAACCCTCGTGCAAGCCCTCGTGCGAGCCCCTCCCTTCGTATCCTCCCCCCAAACCCTCGTGCGAGCCCTCGCTCGACCCTCCCTCCAGCCACCGCGCCCCCTCGTGCGAGGCCCTGGTGCGAGGCCCCTCGTGCGAGGCCCCGTGGTGCGCTGACCGTGCGAGAGGAGGCGGGGGCCGAGGGGCTGGTGAGCGACACCATCTCCTGGATGGCGAGACGGAGCTTGAGCCGGTGCAGGGGGTTGGAGATTCCCAGCTCCCGCTGGATCTCGGTGTCCGACAGGTTGGCCATCACGGCCCCGCTGCGCACGTTCGCACGACAGGCTGCGACGTACCACGCCGGCATCCCCACCCACAGCTTCATTTGGGGGGGGGGGGGGGAAACACGAGTGGGTGGGGGGCACCGGGATCCCCACCCCAGTAACCCCCCAGTATGGAGAATGGGAACCCAGTATGGGGGTGGGGGGCACTAGGACCCTGGGGCTTCCTTGCAGGGACCCTTAAGTATGAAGGGGGGGCACTAGGGCCCTGAGACCCCATCCCAGTATGGACAGGGGGCACTAGGACCCTGTGACCCCATCCCAGTAACCCCCCAGTATGGAGAATGGGAACCCAGTATGGGGGTGGGGGGCACTAGGACCCTGCGGCCTCCGTCCTGGGTGACCCTAAGTATGAAGGGGGGGGCACTAGGGCCCTGCGACTCCATCCCAGTATGGAGAGGGGGCACTAGGACCCTGTGAACCCATCCTAGTAACCCCCCAGTATGGAGAATGGGAACCCAGTTTTGGGGTGGGGGGCACTAGGACCCTGCGGCCTCTGTCCTGGGTGACCCTAAGTATGGGGGGGGGGCACTAGGACCCTGCGACCCCATCCCATTATGGATAATGGGAAGCCAGTATGAGGGTGGGGGGCACTAGGACCCTGGGGCCTCTCTACAGGGACCCCTCAGTATGAACGGGGGGGGCACTAGGACCCTGTGACCCCATCCCAGTAACCCCCTAGTACGGAGAATGGGAACCCAGTATGGGGGTGGGGGGCACTAGGACCCTGGGGCTTCCTTGCAGGGACCCTTAAGTATGAAGGGGGGGCACTAGGGCCCTGAGACCCCATCCCAGTATGGACAGGGGGCACTAGGACCCTGTGACCCCATCCCAGTAACCCCCCAGTATGGAGAATGGGAACCCAGTATGGGGGTGGGGGGCACTAGGACCCTGCGGCCTCCGTCCTGGGTGACCCTAAGTATGAAGGGGGGGGCACTAGGGCCCTGCGACTCCATCCCAGTATGGAGAGGGGGCACTAGGACCCTGTGAACCCATCCTAGTAACCCCCCAGTATGGAGAATGGGAACCCAGTTTTGGGGTGGGGGGCACTAGGACCCTGCGGCCTCTGTCCTGGGTGACCCTAAGTATGGGGGGGGGGCACTAGGACCCTGCGACCCCATCCCAGTATGGATAATGGGAAGCCAGTATGAGGGTGGGGGGGCACTAGGACCCTGGGGCCTCTCTACAGGGACCCCTCAGTATGAACGGGGGGGGGCACTAGGACCCTGTGACCCCATCCCAGTAACCCCCTAGTACGGAGAATGGGAACCCAGTATGGGGGTGGGGGGCACTAGGACCCTGGGGCTTCCTTGCAGGGACCCTTAAGTATGAAGGGGGGGCACTAGGGCCCTGAGACCCCATCCCAGTATGGACAGGGGGCACTAGGACCCTGTGACCCCATCCCAGTAACCCCCCAGTATGGAGAATGGGAACCCAGTATGGGGGTGGGGGGCACTAGGACCCTGCGGCCTCCGTCCTGGGTGACCCTAAGTATGAAGGGGGGGGCACTAGGCCCTGCGACTCCATCCCAGTATGGAGAGGGGGCACTAGGACCCTGTGAACCCATCCTAGTAACCCCCCAGTATGGAGAATGGGAACCCAGTTTTGGGGGGGGGGCACTAGGACCCTGGGGCCTCCCTCCAGGGACCCCTCAGTATGAGGGGGGGGCACTAGGACCCTGCGACCCCATCCCAGTAACTCTCTAATATGGAGAATGGGAACTCAGGATGGGGGTGGGGGGCACTAGGATCCTGCGACCCCATCCCAGTAATCCCCCAGTATGGATAATGGGAAGCCAGTATGGGGGGGCACTAGGACCCTGGGGCTTCCCTCCAGGACTCCCTCATTATGGGGGTGAGGGGGGGGCACTAGGACCCTGCGAACCCCCCATAGTCACCCCCCGCTCCCCCCCTCAGACCCTTGAAGCCCCCCAAAAATGCTTGAACCCCCCCCTTGCCCCCCCAATCCCTGCCCCCCCCAAATAATTGCCCCCCTCAAAAAATTGCCCCCCACCCCCAAAAAATTTGCTCCCCAATCCCTGGATCCCTAAAAAAATTGACACCCCCTCAAAAAAATTGCCCCCACCCCCTAAAAAATTGACCCCCCACCCCCAAAAAATTGCACCCCCAATCCCTACCCCACAAAATAATTGCCCCCCCCAAAAATTGCCCCCCTCCCCCCAAAAATTGCCCCCCCAGACCTTTTCCCCCCCCCCCAAGATATTGGGGTCCCCCATAACCCCTCGCCCCCCCCTTTTCCCCCACCATTTCCCCCCCTCATTTGCCCCCCACCCCAAAATATTTGCCCCCCCCCCCCCCCCCAAACCTCCAGCCAGGAGACCACGGTGGGTCCGTCCCAGGCAGCGAAGGGTAACCCCTGTCTACACGCCTCCTCCAGCAGCTCGTGCCTGGGGGGGGGGGGACACACCCCCAAAACTGAGACACACCCCCCCCCCGAACCCCCAAACTGCCCTCGACCCCCTCGACCCCCCCCCACCCCAAACCCGCCCCCCCTGGAACACCCCTAAAAGACACCCCCCCCCCCCAATCCTCAATCCCTGATTGATGCCTCCTCCTGCCGGGGGGGGGGAGTGAGACCCCAACCCCCCCCAGACCCTAAATGCCCCCCTTGTTGCCCCCCCAGACCCTGAAAGCCCCCCCAGACCCCTAAATGCCCCCCTTGTTGCCCCCCCAGACCCTGAAAGCCCCCCCAGACCCCTAAATGCTCCCCCAAACCTGCCCCCCAGATCCCAAAAGCCCCCCCAGACCCCTAAATGCCCCCCTTGTTGCCCCAGACCCCCAAAGCCCCCCAAACCTGCCCCCAAAGCCCCCCCAGACCCCCAAATGCCCCCCTTGTTGCCCCCCCAGACCCTAAAAGCCCCCCCAGACCCCTAAATCCCCCTTTGTTGCCCCCCCAGACCCCTAAATGCTCCCCAAACCTGCCCCCCAGACCCCAAAAGCCCCCCCAGACCCCTAAATGCCCCCCTTGTGGCCCCCAGACCCTAAAACCCCCCCAAACCTGCCCCCAAAGCCCCCCCAGACCCCTAAATGCCCCCTTGTTGCCCCCCACAGACCCTAAAACCCCCTCAAACCTGCCCCCAAAGCCCCCCCAGACCCCCAAATGCCCCCCTGTTGCCCCCCAGACCCTGAAAGCCCCCCGGACCCCTAAATGCCCCCCTAAACCTGCCCCCCAGATCCCAAAAGCCCCCCCAGACCCCTAAATGCCCCCCTTGTGGCCCCCCCAGCCCCTAAAAGCCCCCCAGATCCCTAAATCCCCCCCTTGTTGCCCTCCAGAAGCCCCCCCAGACCCCTAAATACCCCCCCCACCTTGTTGCCCCCCCCCAAAAAAATTCCTTGCCCCCCTCCTCACTTTCTCTTGCTCCTCCGATCCTTGTCGCCCCCCGAGAGCTTCGCCAGCCCCAGCGCCTCGGGGGGGGGCAGCTCGTCCGAGGGGGGGGTCCCGGCTGAGGGGGGGGGGGGGCACAAAGTGAGGGACCCCCCCCAAAAAATAAAAGAGACGGGGGGGAGACCCCTAGATCCCTTTTTTTTGGGAGGGGGGGCACCTGGGTCCCTTTTTTGGGGGGGGGGAACAAGGGGGGGACCTAGATCCCATTTTTTTTTAGGGGGGGTACCCACATCCCATTTTTTTTGGGGGGGGCACCCAGATCCCTTTTTTTTTAGGGGGGGCACCCACATCCCATTTTTTTGGGGGGGGCACCCACATCCCTTTTTTTTGGGGTGATGGGGGGTTATTTGAGGGGGGGGTCCCCACCGAGGGGGGGGGCGTCCCGCGGGGGGGGCCCCAGACGCCCCTTTTCCTTCTTCCCGAAGAGGCGCCCGATGGAGGATTTGATGCTTTTCTTCTTGGGGGGCGTCTTGGGGTCCGGGGGGCCCCCTCGGGGGTCACCCTGTGGGGGGGGAGGGGGGCACAAAGAAAATGGGGACCCCCCCCCAAAAAAAAACAACCCACCTCTCGCACCCCAAAATGACCCCAAATCCCCCCCCCCGCACCCCAAAATGACCTCAAGAACCCCCCCAACCCCCTCCACGCACCCCAAAATGACCCAGGACCCCCCAAAATCCCCCCAGGACCCCAGAATGACCCCAGGACCCCCCCAAATACCCCCCGCACCCCAAAATGACCCCAGGGCCCCCACAAATCCCCCCGCACCCCAAAATGACCCCAGGATCCCCCCAAATACCCCCCGCACCCCAAAATGACCCCAGGACCCCCCCAAATCCTCCCCCCGCACCCCAAAATGACCCCAGAGCCCCCCCAAATCCCCCCCAGGACCCCAAAATGACCCCAAATACCCCCCCGCACCCCAAAATGACCCCAGGAACCCCCCAAATCCCCCCCCCGCACCCCAAAATGACCCCAGAGCCCCCCCAAATCCCCCAGGACCCCAAAATGACCCCAAATACCCCCCTGCACCCCAAAATGACCCCAGGACCCCCCCAAATCCCCCCCCAGGACCCCAAAATGACACAAGGACACCCCAAATCCACCCCCGCACCCCAAAATGACCCCAGGGCCCCCCCAAATCCCCCCGCACCCCAAAATGACCCCAGGACCCCCCAGATCACTCCTCAGGACCCCAAAATGACCCCAAATCCCCCCCGCACCCCAAGATGACCCCAGGATCCCCCCAAATACCCCCCGCACCCCAAAATGACCCCAGGAACCCCCCAAATCCCCCCCCCGCACCCCAATATGACCCCAAACGCCTCCCCCACACCCCAAAATGACCCCAGGAACCCCCAAATCCCCCCAGGACCCCAAAATGACACAAGGACACCCCAAATCCCCCCCCGCACCCCAAAATGACCCCAGGATCCCCCCAAATCCCCCCCGCACCCCAATATGACCCCAAATGCCTCCCCCACACCCCAAAATGATCCCAGGACCCCCCCAAATCCCCCCCCGCACCCCAAAATGACCCCAGGACCCCCCAAAACCCCCACCCCGCACCCCAAAAGGACCCCAGGGCCCCCCCTCTCACCCCAAAATGACCCCAGGGCCCCCCCAAATCCCCCCTGCACCCCAAATTACCCCAGGACCCCCCTAAATCCTCCCCCGCACCCCAAAATGACACCAGGACACCCCAAATCCCCCCCCAGGACCCGAAAATGACCCCAGGACCCCCCCCAAACCCTACCCGCACCCCAAGTTTGACATCCCCCTCCTCACCCCCCGCGAGGTTCTTCCATCCGGGGGGGTTCGGCTCGGGGGGCTCTTTGGGGGGGGCTGGCGGGGGGGGTGTCCCCAAAACTGGGACCTTTCTCCTCGCCCCCCCCCGCCCGCGGCTCCTCCTTGGGGGGCTGGTTCTGGGGGGGGGGGTGTCCCCAAAAAATAGAGAGGGGGGGTTAGGGGAGGCCAGGACCCCCTCCCCCCCAATTTTTGAGGGGGGGTCCCTATGGATTGGGGGGTCCCCTATGGATTGGGGGGATCCCTATGGATTTGGGGGGGTTCTCTATGGATTTGGGGTTGTCCCTATGGAATGGGGGGAGTCTCTATGGATTGGGGGGGTCTCTATGGATTTGGGGGGGTCCCTATGGATTAGAGGAGGGTCCCTATGGATTGGGGGAGTCTCTATGGATTTGGGGGATCCCTATGGATTTGGGGGGGGCCATATGGAATAGGGGGTCTCTATGGATTTCGGGGGGTCCCTATGGATTGGGGGGAGTCCCTATGGATTGGGGGGGTCTCTATGGATTTGGGGGAGTCTCTATGGATTGGGGGGGTCTCTATGGATTTGGGGGGGTCTCTATGGATTGGGGGGTCTCTATGGATTTAGGGGCGCCTCTATGGATTGGGGGGGTCCCTATGGATTGGGGGGAGTCCCTATGGATTGGGGGGGCCTCTATGGATTCGGGGTTGTCCCTATGGAATGGGGGGAGTCTCTATGGATTGGGGGGGTCTCTATGGATTTGGGGAGGGTCTCTATGGATTGGGGGGTCTCTATGTATTGGGGGGTCTCTATGGATTAGAGGAGGGTCCCTATGGATTGGGGGGGATCTCTATGGATTGGAGGGGGCCTATGGAATGGAGGGGGGGTTCCCTATGGATTTGGGGGGGGGGGGTCTCACCTCCCGGGCGGGGCTGGGGGGGGTGGGGCGGGGGGTGGAGCGCCCGCTGCTGGGGGGGGAGGGGCTGGTGAGGGGGGGGGGCAGGAAGCCCCTTTGGGGGGGGGTCCCGTCCCCCCCAACCCCCCCCCGACCCGGCTCTGAAGCTCCTCGGCCCTCAGCTCCGTGTTCTCCTTCTCCTCCTGGATCAGCCTTTTTGGGGGGGGGGGGGGTGGGAAAAAAAGGGGGAGTCAGAGCACCAGAGAACCCCAAAAATAGAACCTGGGACCCCCATTGCCCCCCCCCGAACCCCCCACCCCCCTATTACCCCCCCATACCCCCATTACCCCCACCCAGAACCTCAGGGAACCCCAAAATTAGAACCTGGGACCCCTCATTGCCCCCCTCAGAACCCCCCACCCCCCCATTGCCCCCCCAGACCCCCCCTTCCCCCCAGAGCATCAGAGAACCCCAAAAATAGAACCTAGGACCCCCCTATTGCCCCCCAGAACCCCCCCCAGAGCCTCAGTGAACCTCAAATTACCCCCACCCCCCTATTGCCCCCCCAGGGCCCCCCCCGAGCATCAGGGAACCCCAAAATTAGAACCTGGGACCCCTCATTGCCCCCCCCCCCAGAACCCCCCACCCCCCCATTGCCCCCTCAGACCCCCCCTTCCCCCCCAGAGCATCAGAGAACCCCAAAAATAGAACCTAGGACCCCCCTATTGCCCCCCAGAACCCCCCCCGAGCATCAGGGAACCCCAAAATAGAACCTGGGACCCCCATTGCCCCCCCAGAGCCTCAGTGCACCCCAAACTGCCCCCAGACCCCCTCTTTGCCCCCCAGACCCCCCCCCAGAGCATCAGGGAACCCCAAAATGCCCCACCCCCCCTGTTGCCCCCGGTTTTGGGGTGTCCCTGGGGGTGTTCCTGCAATTTGGGGTGCCCCATGGTTTTGGGGGTCCCTGGGTTTCAAGAATCCTTGGGTTTGGGGTGTCCCAGGTTTTGGGGTTCCCTTCATTGGTGCCCCTGGATTTGGGGGTCTCTGAATTTGGGGCGTCCCATTGTTTTGGGGTTCCCTGGTTTTGGGGCATCCCAGGTCTTGGGGCTCCTTAGGTGGGTGTCCCATTGTTTTGGGGTTCCCTGGTTTTGGGGTGCCCCTGGTTTTTGGGTTCTCTGGTTTTGGGGGGTCTCTGGTTTTGGGGTTCCCTAGGTGGAGGTCCCTGGTTTCGGGGGTCTCCCAGGTCTTGAGGTTCTTGAGGTGGAGATCCCTGGTTTTGGGGTCTCCCTGGTTTTTGGGGTGTCCCAGGTCTTGAGGTTCTTGAGGTGGAGGTCCCTGGTTTTGGGGTCTCCCTGGTTTGGGGGTCTCCCAGGTCTTGAGGTTCTTGAGGTGGAGGTCCCTGGTTTTGGGGTCTCCCTGGTTTTGGGGGTCTCCTAGGTCTTGAGGTTCTTGAGGTGGAGGTCCCTGGTTTTGGAGGTCCCTGGTTTTGGGGTCTCCCTGGTTTTGGGGTCTCCCTGGTTTTGGGGTGCCCCAGGTTTTGGGGTGCCCCGGTTTCCATCACTGACTTGATCTCCTTGTTGATGGCCTCGAGCTGCTCCTGCAGCATGAAGGCGAGAGTCTGCACGTCCGTCTGTCCGTCCGGCTGCCCCTCGGGCCCCGGGGACCCCGGATCCTCCCGCTCGTCCTCGTCAGAGCCCTCGGGCGCCCCAAAAACCGCGGGGACCAGCCAGTCCTGGGGGGGATGGAGGTGGAGGTGGAGATGATGGAGATGGAGAAGATGGAGGTGGAGATGGAGGTGGAGATGGAGATGGAGATGATGGAGATGATGGAGGTGGAGGTGGAGGTGGAGATGATGGAGGTGGAGATGATGGAGATGATGGAGATGATGGAGGTGGAGATGGAGATGGAGATGATGGAGGTGGAGATGATGGAGATGATGGAGATGATGGAGATGATGATGGAGATGATGGAGATGGGGATGATGGAGATGGGGATGATGGAGATGGAGATGATGGAGATGGAGGTGGAGGTGGAGGTGGAGATGGAGGTGGAGATGGAGATGATGGAGATGATGGAGATGATGGAGATGGAGGTGGTGGAGATGGAGGTGGAGGTGGAGATGGAGGTGGAGGTGGAGGTGGAGGAGATGGAGATGATGGAGATGGAGATGATAGAGAAGGAGATGATGGAGATGGAGGTGGAGATGATGGAGATGGAGATGATAGAGAAGGAGGTGATGGAGATGGAGGTGGAGATGATGGAGATAGAGATGATGGAGATGGAGGTGATGGAGATGATAGAGATGATGGAGACGGAGACAGAGATGGAGACGGAGACGGAGATGGAGATGATGGAGATGATGGAGGTGGAGATGATGGAGATGGAGGTGGAGATGGAGGTGGAGATGGAGGTGGAGGAGATGGAGATGATGGAGATGATGGAGATGATGGAGATTATGGAGATGGAGATGGAGATGGTGGAGATGGAGATGATGGAGATGGAGGTGGAGATGGAGGTGGAGGAGATGGAGATGATGGAGATGATAGAGAAGGAGATGATGGAGATGGAGGTGGAGGTGGAGATGATGGAGATGATGGAGATGATGGAGATGGAGGTGATGGAGATGATGGAGATGACGGAGATGATGGAGATGGAGGTGATGGAGATGATGGAGATGATGGAGATGATGGAGATGATGGACATGGAAATGATGGAGATGATGGAGATGATGGAGATGATGCCCCCCCCAATCCCCCAAATCCCCCCCTTGCACGCCTCCATCCCCCCCCAAATGCCCTCCACCCCCCAACCCTCCTCTAGGACCCCCCCAAATGCCCCCCCATCCCCACAAACACTCCCTTTGGACCCCCCAAAACCCCCCATAGTGCCCCCCACTCCCTAAAATCCCCCCCAGACCCCCCAAAACCCCCAAGTGCCCCCCTACCCCCTAAAATCCCCCCCTTAGACCCCCCAGACCCCCAAATGCCCCCCCGAGACCCCAACCCCCCTCTTTGGACCCCCAAACCCCCCCCTTGGACCCCCCAAATGCCCCCGCCACCCCCCTTAGAACCCCAAATGCCCCCCCGAGACCCCAAATCCCCCCCTTTGGACCCCCCCAAATGCCCCCCACCCCCCCAACCCCACCCCTCGGACCCCCCAGCCCCCCCAAAACCCCCAGCCCCCCCCACCTTGGCTCCCTCCTCCGGGGGGGGGGCCCATCGCCCCTTGCGGACCCTGCGGGGGGGGTCGAGGGGGGCCCCCCCCCCGGGGCTCTGGGGGTACCGCAGCTCCAGGGCGCTGCCCGGCAGGGACCTGGGGGGGAGGGGGGAAAGGGGGGGACCCCCCAGGCCCCCCCAGAGAGGGATCAGGGGCTGAGGGGGGGGAACTGGGGGGGGACTGGGGGGACTGGGAGGCCTGGGGGGGAACTGGGGTAATTGTGGGGAGGGGGCACGGGTTTGGGGGGGTCCCCATGGGTTTGGGGGGCTGGAGGGGGATCATGGGGCACTTAGGGGGGCATCACCCCAAAGGGGGGGACCCCAGTGGGGATGCTGGGGGGGGTCCTGGGACAACTGGGGGGGGTGTTGGGGTATTTTATTTTAGGGGTGTCCTGGGGCAATGGGGGGGGGTCTGGGGTCTTTTGGGGGGTATTTGGGGGGTCACCCCAAAGGGGTGTCCTGGGGGGACCCTCAGTGGGGATGCTGGGGGGGTCCTGGGGCAATTGAGGGGGGGCTGTTGGGGTATTTGGTGGGTCCTGGGGTAATTTTGGGGGGGTCCTGGGGTATTTGGGGGGGTGTCTGTGGAATTTGGGGTGTTCTGGGTAATTGGGGGGGGTCTGGGGTATTTGGGGGGTTCGGGGGGGGGTCCCAAAGGGGAGGATCCTGGAGGGCGAACCCCAGTGGGGATGCTGGGGGGTCCCTGGGGCAATTGAGGGGGGGGGTCTGGGGGATTTGGGGGGGTCCTGGGGTAATTAGGGGGGGGTCTGGGGTCTTTTGGGGGGGTATTTGGGGGGTCACCCCAAAGGGGTGTCCTGGGGGGGACCTCAGTGGGGATGCTGGGGGGGTCCCGAGGCAATTGAGGGGGGGGTGTTGGGGTATTTGGTGGGTCCTGGGGTAATTTGGGGGGTCCTGGGTATTTGGGGGGGGGGTCTGGGGGATTTGGGGGGTCCTGGGGTAATTAGGGGGTGTCTGGGGTAATTAGGGGGGGGGTACCCTGGGAGTAGGAGGGACCTGGAGCCCCCCCGGAGCTGATCGAGCTCCAGCTGCATCCGCTCCATCTCAGCCAAAAGCTGCTCCTGGATTCATTTTTTTTTGGGGGTGGGGAGTGTCTTAGTTTTTTTTTTTTTGGGGGGGGGGGATGTTGGGGACCCCCCCCTTCCCCCCCAAAAAAATAAACCTTGTTGAGCAGCAGCTCGTCCTGCAGCTTCTTCATGTTGGCGATTTCCTCGCTCAGAGAGTTCTGGGGGGGGCAAGAAAAAAGGGGGGGGGGGGAAGGAGGGGGGCAAAAAAAAAAAAAGGGGGGGGAAAAAAAGAGGGGGGGACTCAGGGGGTTTTCCCACCCCCCCCCCCCATCCTTTCAGGACCCCCCGCAGCCCCCCCCAAACCCCTTCAGGCTCCTCTCAAATCCCTTAGGGACCCCCCCCAGATTTCTTGGGACCCCCCGGCCCCCCACCTTCTATTCCAAGACCCCCCCAAACCCCCTTAGGACCCCCCCAAACCCATAACCCTGGCTCCCCAGTCCTCCAGGACCCCCTCAGCCCCCCCCAAACCCCTTCAGGACCCCTCTAAATCCCTTGGGGACCCCCCATATTTATTGGGGACCCCCTCAGCCCCCCACAAACCCCTTCAGGACCCCTCTAAATGCCTTGGGGACCCCCCATATTTATTGGGGACCCCCTCAGCACCCACCTTCTCCTCCAGGACCCCCCCAAAACCCTTCAGAACCCCCCCCAAACCCCATCACCCTGGCTTCCCAGTCCTCCAGGACCCCCCTCAGCCCCCTCAAACCCCCTCAGGATGCCCCAAATCCCTTGTGGACCCCCCAAAATTTTTGGGGACCCCTCAGCCCCCCACCTTCTCCTCCAGGGCCCCCATCCTCTCCTTGAGGTGCAGCTGGAGCCGCTCGTTGGACTCGCAGAGCAGGCGATCGACGGTCTCCGAGAGGCGCTTGTTGTGCTCGTCGTTCATCTTCTCCCTCTGCCGAGCCTGGGGGGGACCCCGAAATCCAGGGGGGGGACCCCAACATCCCAGAAAGACCCAGAGAACCCCAGAAAAAGAGCACAACCCTCTTGAGTGCATTGTAACCCCCCTCCTTGCACCCCAAAATCCACCTTGCACCCCTCAATAACAGCCCCAGATCCAAAGGAACCTCCTCAGATC
>NW_027207172.1:0-20824 GCF_032191515.1 Phaenicophaeus curvirostris
GGATAGGGTACTGAATTGTAACTTACTTTAGCCTAATAATGCGATTGTGGCAAAGAGAATATCTCCCGCAGGGAATCTGCTACCATCAAATGTTTGCCCTCATTAGACTCCCCTCTGGAAGCGCTTTCACTGCAAGCTGCAGATTCCCTCCTAACAGCAAGCTTTAGGATAGGGTACTGAATTGTAACTTAACTGCGGCTAATAAGGCGAATTTGGCAAAGAGAATATCTCCCGCAGGGAAGCTGCTACCATGCAAATGTTTGCCCTCATTAGACTCCCCTCTGGAAGCGCTTTCACTGCAAGCTGCAGATTCCCTCCTAACAGCAAGCTTTAGCATAGGGTACTGAATTGTAACTTACTTTCGCCTAATAATGCGATTTTGACAAAGAGAGTATCTCCCGCAGGGAAGCTGCTACCATCAAATGTTTGCCCTCGTTAGACTCCCCCTCTGGAAGCGCTTTCAATGCAAGCTGCAGATTCCCTCCTAACAGCAAGCTTTAGGATAGGGTACTGAATTGTAACTTAACTGCGGCTAATAAGGCGATTTTGGCAAAGAGACTATCTCCCGCAGGGAAGCTGCTACCATCAAATGTTTGCCCTCATTAGACTCCCCTCTGGAAGCGCTTTCACTGCAAGCTGCAGATTCCCTCCTAACAGCAAGATTTAGGATAGGGTACTGAATTGTAACTTACTTTCGCCTAATAATGCGATTTTTGAAAAGAGAGTATCTCCCGCAGAGAAGCTGCTACCATAAAATGTTTGCCCTCATTAGACTCATCTCTGGAAGCGCTTTCACTGCAAGCTGCAGATTCCCTCCTAACAGCAAGCTTTAGGATAAGGTACTGAATTGTAACTTACTTTCGCCTAATAACGCGATTTTGGCAAAGAGAGTATCTCCCGCAGGGAAGCTGCTACCATCAAATGTTTGCCCTCATTAGACTCCCTCTGGAAGCGCTTTCACTGCAAGCTGCAGATTCCCTCCTAACAGCAAGCTTTAGGATAGGGTACTGAATTGTAACTAACTTTCGCATAATAATGCGATTTTGGCAAAGAGAATATCTCCCGCAGGGAAGCTGCTACCATCAAATGTTTGCCCTCATTAGACTCCCCTCTGGAAGCGCTTTCACTGCAAGCTGCAGATTCCCTCCTAACAGCAAGCTTTAGGATAGGGGTACTGAATTGTAACTTACTTTCGCCTAATAATGCGATTTTGGCAAAGAGAGTGTCTCCCGCAGGGAAGCTGCTACCATCAAATGTTTGCCCTCATTAGACTCCCCTCTGGAAGCGCTTTCACTGCAAGCTGCAGATTCCCTCCTAACAGCAAGCTTTAGGATAGGGTACTGAATTGTACACTTACTTTCGCCTAATAATAGCTATTTTGGCAAAGAGACTATCTCCCGCAGGGAAGCTGTTACCATCAAATGTTTGCCCTCATTAGACTCCCCTCTGGATGTGCTTTCACTGCAAGCTGCAGATTCTCTCCTAACAGCAATCTTTAGGATAGGGTACTGAATTGTAACTTAACTGCATCTAATATGGAGATTATGGGCTAAGAGAATATCTCCCGCAGGGAAGATGCTACAATCAAATATTTGCCCTCATTAGACTCCCCTCTGGAAGCGCTTTCACTGCAAGCTGCAGATTCCCTCCTAACAGCAAGCTTTAGGATAGGGTACTGAATTGTAACTTACTTTCGCATAATAATGCGATTTTGGCAAAGAGACTATCTCCCGCAGGGAAGCTGCTACCATCAAATGTTTGCCCTCATTAGACTCCCCTCTGGAAGCGCTTTCACTGCAAGCTGCAGATTCCCTCCTAACAGCAAGCTTTAGGATAGGGTACTGAATTGTAACTTAACTGCGGCTAATGAGGCGATTTTGGCAAAGAGAGTATCTCCCGCAGGGAAGCTGCTACCATCAAATATTTCCCTCGTTAGACTACCCTCTAGAAGCGCATTCACTGCAAGCTGCAGATTCCCTCCTAACAGCAAGCTTTAGGATAGGGTACTGAATTGTAACTTACTTTCGCCTAATAATGCGATTTTGGCAAAGAGAGTGTCTCCCGCAGGGAAGCTGCTACCATCAAATGTTTGCCCTCATTAGACTACCCTCTAGAAGCGCATTCACTGCAAGCTGCAGATTCCCTCCTAACAGCAAGCTTTAGGATAGGGTACTGAATTGTAACTTACTTTCGCCTAATAATGCGATTTTGGCAAAGAGAGTGTCTCCCGCAGGGAAGCTGCTACCATCAAATGTTTGCCCTCATTAGACTCCCCTCTGGATGTGCTTTCACTGCAAGCTGCAGATTCTCTCCTAACAGCAATCTTTAGGATAGGGTACTGAATTGTAACTTAACTGCATCTAATATGGAGATTTTGGCTAAGAGAATATCTCCCGCAGGGAAGATGCTACAATCAAATATTTGCCCTCATTAGACTCCCCTCTGGAAGCGCTTTCACTGCAAGCTGCAGATTCCCTCCTAACAGCAAGCTTTAGGATAGGGTACTGAATTGTAACTTACTTTCGCATAATAATGCGATTTTGGCAAAGAGACTATCTCCCGCAGGGAAGCTGCTACCATCAAATGTTTGCCCTCATTAGACTCCCCTCTGGAAGCGCTTTCACTGCAAGCTGCAGATTCCCTCCTAACAGCAAGCTTTAGGATAGGGTACTGAATTGTAACTTAACTGCGGCTAATAAGGCGATTTCGGAAAAGAGAGGATATCCTGCAGGGAAGCTGCTACCATCAAATGTTTGCCCTCATTAGACTCCCCTCTGGAAGCGCTTTCACTGCAAGCTGCAGATTCCCTCCTAACAGCAAGCTTTAGGATAGGGTACTGAATTGTATCTTACTTTCGCCTAAAAATGCGATTTTGACAAAGAGAGTATCTCCCGCAGGGAAGCTGCTACCATCAAATATTTGCCCTCATTAGACTCTCCTCTGGAAGCGCTTTCACTGCAAGCTGCAGATTCCCTCCTAACAGCAAGCTTTAGGATAGGGTACTGAATTGTATCTTACTTTCTCCTAAAAATGCGATTTTGGCAAAGAGAGTATCTCCCGCAGGGAAGCTGTTACCATCAAATGTTTCCCTCGTTAGACTACCCTCTAGGAGCGCATTCACTGCAAGATGCAGATTCCCTCCTAACAGCAAGCTTTAGGATAGGGTACTGAATTGTAACTTACTTTCGCCTAATAATGCGATTTTGGCAAAGAGAGAATCTCCCGCAGGGAAGCTGCTACCATCAAATGTTTGCCCTCATTAGACTCCCCTCTGGAAGCGCTTTCACTGCAAGCTGCAGATTCCCTCCTAACAGCAAGCTTTAGGATAGGGTACTGAATTGTAACTTACTTTCGCCTAATAATGCGATTTTGGCAAAGAGAGAATCTCCCGCAGGGAAGCTGCTACCATCAAATGTTTGCCCTCATTAGACTCCCCTCTGGAAGCGCTTTCACTGCAAGCTGCAGATTCCCTCCTAACAGCAAGCTTTAGGGTAGGGTACTGAATTGTAACTTACTTTCGCCTAATAATGCGATTTTGGAAAAGAGACTATCTCCCGCAGGGAAGCTGCTACCATCAAATATTTGCCCTCATTAGACTCTCCTCTGGAAGCGCTTTGACTGCAAGCTGCAGATTCCCTCCTAACAGCAAGCTTTAGGATAGGGTACTGAATTGTAACTTACTTTCGCCTAATAATGCGATTTTGGCAAAGAGAGTATCTCCTGCAGGGAAGCTGTTACCATCAAATGTTTCCCTCGTTAGACTACCCTCTAGAAGCGCATTCACTGCAAGCTGCAGATTCCCTCCTAACAGCAAGCTTTAGGATAGGGTACTGAATTGTAACTTACTTTCGCCTAATAATGCGATTTTGGCAAAGAGACTATCTCCCGCAGGGAAGCTGCTACCATCAAATGTTTGCCCTCATTAGACTCCCCTCTGGAATCGCTTTCACTGCAAGCTGCAGATTCCCTCCTAACAGCAAGCTTTAGGAAAAGGTACTGAATTGTAACTTACTTTCGCCTAATAATGCGATTTTGGCAAAGAGAGTATCTCCCGCAGGGAAGCTGCTACCATCAAATGTTTTGCCCTCATTAGACTCCCCTCTGGAAGCACTTTCACTGCAAGCTGCAGATTCCCTCCTAACAGCAAGCTTTAGGAAAGGGTACTGAATTGTAACTTACTTTCGCCTAATAATGCGATCTTGTCAAAGAGAGTATCTCCCGCAGGGAAGCTGCTACCATCAAATGTTTGCCCTCATTAGACTCCCCTCTGGAAGCGCTTTCACTGCAAGCTGCAGATTCCCTCCTAACAGCAAGCTTTAGGATAGGGTACTGAATTGTATCTTAACTGTGGCTAATAATGCGATTATGGCAATGAGAATATCTCCCGCAGGGAAGCTGCTACCATCAAATGTTTGCCCTCATTAGACTCCCCTCTGGAAGCGCTTTCACTGCAAGCTGCAGATTCCCTCCTAACAGCAAGCTTTAGGATAGGGTACTGAATTGTAACTTAACTGCGGCTAATAAGGCGATTTCGGAAAAGAGAGGATATCCTGCAGGGAAGCTGCTACCATCAAATGTTTGCCGTCGTTAGACTCCCCTCTGGAAGCGCTTTCACTGCAAGCTGCAGATTCCCTCCTAACAGCAAGCTTTAGGATAGGGTACTGAATTGTATCTTACTTTCGCCTAAAAATGCGATTTTGACAAAGAGAGTATCTCCCGCAGGGAAGCTGCTACCATCAAATATTTGCCCTCATTAGACTCTCCTCTGGAAGCGCTTTCACTGCAAGCTGCAGATTCCCTCCTAACAGCAAGCTTTAGGATAGGGTACTGAATTGTATCTTACTTTCGCCTAAAAATGCGATGTTGGCAAAGAGAGTATCTCCCGCAGGGAAACTGTTACCATCAAATGTTTCCCTCGTTAGACTACCCTCTAGAAGCGCATTCACTGCAAGCTGCAGATTCCCTCCTAACAGCAAGCTTTAGGATAGGGTACTGAATTGTAACTTACTTTCGCATAATAATGCGATTATGGCAAAGAGACTATCTCCCGCAGGGAAGCTGCTACCATCAAATGTTTGCCCTCATTAGACTCCCCTCTGGAAGCGCTTTCACTGCAAGCTGCAGATTCCCTCCTAACAGCAAGCTTTAGGATAGGGTACTGAATTGTAACTTACTTTCGCCTAATAATGCGATTTTGGCAAAGAGAGAATCTCCCGCAGGGAAGCTGCTACCATCAAATGTTTGCCCTCATTAGACTCCCCTCTGGAAGCGCTTTCACTGCAAGCTGCAGATTCCCACCTAACAGCAAGCTTTAGGATAGGGTACTGAATTGTAACTTATTTTCGCCTAATAATGCGATTTTGGCAAAGAGAGTATCTCCCGCAGGGAAGCTGCTACCATCAAATGTTTGCCCTCATTAGACTCCCCTCTGGAAGCGCTTTCACTGCAAGCTGCAGATTCCCTCCTAGCAGCAAGCTTTAGGATAGGGTACTGAATTGTAACTTACTTTCGCCTAATAATGCGATTTTGGCAAAGAGAGTATCTCCGGCAGGAAAGCTGCTACCATCAAATGTTTGCCCTCATTAGACTCCCCTCTGGAATCGCTTTCACTGCAAGCTGCAGATTCCCTCCTAACAGCAAGCTTTAGGATAGGGTACTGAATTGTAACTTAACTGCGGCTAAAAAGGCGAATTTGACAAAGAGAATATCTCCCGCAGGGAAGCTGCTACCATCAAATGTTTGCCCTCATTAGATTCCCCTCTGGAAGCGCTTTCACTGCAAGCTGCAGATTCCCTCCTAACAGCAAGCTTTAGGATAGGGGTACTGAATTGTAACTTACTTTCGCCTAATAATGCGATTTTGGCAAAGAGAGTATCTCCCGCAGGGAAGCTGCTACCATCAAATGTTTGCCCTCATTAGACTCCCCTCTGGAAGCGCTTTCACTGCAAGCTGCAGATTCCCTCCTAACAGCAAGCTTTAGGATAGGGTACTGAATTGTAACTTACTTTCGCCTAATAATGCGATTTTTGCAAAGAGAGAATCTCCCGCAGGGAAGCTGCTACCATCAAATGTTTGCCCTCATTAGACTCCCCTGTGGAAGCGCTTTCACTGCAAGCTGCAGATTCCCTCCTAACAGCAAGCTTTAGGATAGGGTACTGAATTGTAACTTAACTGCGGCTAGTAAGGCGTTAATGGCAAAGAGAATATCTCCCGCAGGGAAGCTGCTACCATCCAATATTTGCCCTCATTAGACTCCCCTCTGGAAGCGCTTTCACTGCAAGCTGCAGATTCCCTCCTAACAGGAAGGTTTAGGATAGGGTACTGAATTGTAACTTACTTTAGCCTAATAATGCGATTGTGGCAAAGAGAATATCTCCCGCAGGGAAGCTGCTACCATCAAATGTTTGCCCTCATTAGACTCCTCTCTGGAAGCGCTTTCACTGCAAGCTGCAGATTCCCTCCTAACAGCAAGCTTTAGGATAAGGTACTGAATTGTAACTTACTTTCGCCTAATAACGCGATTTTGGCAAAGAGAGTATCTCCCGCAGGGAAGCTGCTACCATCAAATGTTTGCCCTCATTAGACTACCCTGTGGAAGCGCTTTCACTGCAAGCTGCAGATTCCCTCCTAACAGCAAGCTTTAGGATAGGGTACTGAATTGTAACTAACTTTGGCATAATAATGCGATTTTGGCAAAGAGAATATCTCCCGCAGGGAAGCTGCTACCATCAAATGTTTGCCCTCATTAGACTCCCCTCTGGAAGCGCTTTCACTGCAAGCCGCAGATTCCCTCCTAACAGCAAGCTTTATGATAGGGTACTGAATTGTAACTTACTTTCGCCTAATAATGCGATTGTGGCAAAGAGAGTGTCTCCCGCAGGGAAGCTGCTACCATCAAATGTTTGCCCTCATTAGACTCCCCTCTGGAAGCGCTTTCACTGCAAGCTGCAGATTCCCTCCTAACAGCAAGCTTTAGGATAGGGTACTGAATTGTAACTTACTTTCGCCTAATAATGCGATTTTGGAAAAGAGACTATCTCCCGCAGTGAAGCTGCTACCATCAAATATTTGCCCTCATTAGACTCTCCTCTGGAAACGCTTTCACTGCAAGCTGCAGATTCCCTCCTAACAGCAAGCTTTAGGATAGGGTACTGAATTGTAACTTACTTTCGCCTAATAATGCGATTTTGGCAAAGAGAGTATCTCCCGCAGGGAAGCTGCTAACATCAAATGTTTGCTCTCATTAGACTCCCCTCTGGAAGCGCTTTCACTGCAAGCTGCAGATTCCCTCCTAACAGCAAGCTTTAGGATAGGGTACTGAATTGTAACTTACTTTCGCCTAATAATGCGATTTTGGCAAAGAGACTATCTCCCGCAGGGAAGCTGCTACCATCAAATGTTTGCCCTCATTAGACTCCCCTCTGGAAGCGCTTTCACTGCAAGCTGCAGATTCCCTCCTAACAGCAAGCTTTAGGATAAAGTACTGAATTGTAACTTACTTTCGCCTAATAATGCGATTTTGGCAAAGAGAGAATCTCCCGCAGGGAAGCTGCTACCATCAAATGTTTGCCCTCATTAGACTCCCCTCTGGAAGCGCTTTCACTGCAAGCTGCAGATTCCCTCCTAACAGCAAGCTTTAGGATAGGGTACTGAATTGTAACTTAACTGCGGCTATTAAGGCGGTTTTGGCAAAGAGAATATCTCCCGCAGGGAAGCTGCTACCATCAAATATTTGCCCTCATTAGACTCCCCTCTGGAAGCGCTTTCACTGCAAGCTGCAGATTCCCTCCTAACAGCAAGCTTTAGGATAGGGTACTGAATTGTAACTTACTTTCGCCTAATAATGCGATTTTGGCAAAGAGAGTATCTCCCGCAGGGAAGCTGCTACCATCAAATGTTTGCCCTCATTAGACTCCCCTCTGGAAGCGCTTTCACTGCAAGCTGCAGATTCCCTCCTAACAGCAAGCTTTAGGATAGGGTACTGAATTGTAACTTACTTTCGCCTAATAATGCGATTTTGGCAAAGAGAGTATCTCCCGCAGGGAAGCTGCTACCATCAAATGTTTGCCCTCGTTAGACTCCCCTCTGGAAGCGCTTTCACTGCAAGCTGCAGATTCCCTCCTAACAGCAAGCTTTAGGATAGGGTACTGAATTGTAACTTAACTGCGGCTAATAAGGCGATTTTGGCAAAGAGACTATCTCCCGCAGGGAAGCTGCTACCATCAAATGTTTGCCCTCATTAGACTCCCCTCTGGAAGAGCTTTCACTGCAAGCTGCAGATTCCCTCCTAACAGCAAGCTTTAGGATAGGGTACTGAATTGTAACTTACTTTCGCCTAATAATGCGATTTTGGCAAAGAGACTATCTCCCGCAGGGAAGCTGCTACCATCAAATGTTTGCCCTCATTAGACTCCGCTCTGGAAGCGCTTTGACTGCAAGCTGCAGATTCCCTCTAACAGCAAGCTTTAGGGTAGGGTACTGAATTGTAACTTACTTTCGCCTAATAATGCGATTTTGGCAAAGAGAGTATCTCCCGCAGGGAAGCTGCTACCATCAAATGTTTGCCCTCATTACACTCCCCTCTGGAAGCGCTTTCACTGCAAGCTGCAGATTCCCTCCTAACAGCAAGCTTTAGGATAGGGTACTGAATTGTAACTTACTTTCGCCTAATAATGCGATTTTGGCAAAGAGAGTATCTCCCGCAGGGAAGCTGTTACCATCAAATGTTTGCCCTCGTTAGACTACTCTGTGGAAGCGCTTTCACTGCAAGCTGCAGATTCCCTCCTAACAGCAAGCTTTAGGATAGGGTACTGAATTGTATCTTAACTGCGGCTAATAAGGCGATTTTGGCAAAGACACTATCTCCCGCAGGGAAGCTGCTACCATCAAATGTTTGCCCTCATTAGACTCCCCTCTGGAAGCGCTTTCACTGCAAGCTGCAGATTCCCTCCTAACAGCAAGCTTTAGGATAGGGTACTGAATTGTAACTTAACTGCGGCTAATAAGGCGATTTT
Source organism: Phaenicophaeus curvirostris (assembly GCF_032191515.1). NCBI lineage: Eukaryota > Metazoa > Chordata > Aves > Cuculiformes > Cuculidae > Phaenicophaeus > Phaenicophaeus curvirostris. The sequence continues at coordinate 9,015 of NW_027207172.1, forward strand.
GGCAAAGAGAATATCTCCCGCAGGGAAGATGCTACCATAAAATATTTGCCCTCATTAGACTCCCCTCTGGAAGCGCTTTCACTGCAAGCTGCAGATTCCCTCCTAACAGCAAGCTTTAGGATAGGGTACTGAATTGTAACTTACTTTCGCCTAATAATGCGATTTTGGCAAAGAGAGTATCTCCCGCAGGGAAGCTGCTACCATCAAATGTTTGCCCTCATTAGACTCCCCTCTGGAAGCGCTTTCACTGCAAGCTGCAGATTCCCTCCTAACAGCAAGCTTTAGGATAGGGTACTGAATTGTAACTTACTTTCGCCTAATAATGCGATTTTGACAAAGAGAGTATCTCCCGCAGGGAAGCTGCTACCATCAAATGTTTGCCCTCGTTAGACTCCCCTCTGGAAGCGATTTCACTGCAAGCTGCAGATTCCCTCCTAACAGCAAGCTTTAGGATAGGGTACTGAATTGTAACTTACTTTCGCCTAATAATGCGATTTTGACAAAGAGAGTATCTCCCGCAGGGAAGCTGCTACCATCAAATGTTTGCCCTCATTAGACTCCCCTCTGGAAGCGCTTTCACTGCAAGCTGCAGATTCCCTCCTAACAGCAAGCTTTAGGATAGGGTACTGAATTGTAACTTAACTGCGGCTAATAAGGCGTTTTTGGAAAAGAGACTATCTCCCGCAGGGAAGCTGCTACCATCAAATCTTTGCCCTCATTAGACTCTCCTCTGGAAGCGCTTTCACTGCAAGCTGCAGATTCCCTCCTAACAGCAAGCTTTAGGATAGGGTACTGAATTGTAACTTACTTTCGCCTAATAATGCGATTTTGGCAAAGAGAGTATGTCTAGCAGGGAAGCTGTTACCATCAAATGTTTCCCTCGTTAGACTACCCTCTAGAAGCGCTTTGACTGCAAGCTGCAGATTCCCTCCTAACAGCAAGCTTTAGGATCGGGTACTGAATTGTAACTTACTTTCGCCTAATAATGCGATTTTGGCAAAGAGAGTATCTCCCGCAGGGAAGCTGCTACCATCAAATGCTTGCCCTCGTTAGACTCCCCTCTGGAATCGCTTTCACTGCAAGCTGCAGATTCCCTCCTAACAGCAAGCTTTAGGATAGGGTACTGAATTGTATCTTAACTGCGGCTAATAAGGCGATATTGGCAAAAAGAATATCTCCCGCAGGGAAGCTGCTACCATCAAATGTTTGCCCTCGTTAGACTCCCCTCTGGAAGCGCTTTCACTGCAAGCTGCAGATTCCCTCCTAACAGCAAGCTTTAGCATAGGGTACTGAATTGTAACTTACTTTCGCCTAATAATGCGATTTTGGCAAAGAGAGTATCTCCCGCAGGGAAGCTGCTACCATAAAATATTTGCCCTCATTAGACTCCCCTCTGGAAGCGCTTTCACTGCAAGCTGCAGATTCCCTCCTAACAGCAAGCTTTAGGATAGGGTACTGAATTGTAACTTACTTTCGCCTAATAATGCGATTTTGGCAAAGAGAGTATCTCCCGCAGGGAAGCTGCTACCATCAAATGTTTGCCCTCATTAGACTCCCCTCTGGAAGCGATTTCACTGCAAGCTGTAGATTCCCTCCTAACAGCAAGCTTTAGGATAGGGTACTGAATTGTAACTTAACTGCGGCTAATAAGGCGATTTTAGCAAAGAGAATATCTCCCGCAGGGAAGCTGCTACCATCAAATATTTGCCCTCATTAGACTCCCCTCTGGAAGCGCTTTCACTGCAAGCTGCAGATTCCCTCCTAACAGCAAGCTTTAGGATAGGGTACTGAATTGTAACTTACTTTCGCCTAATAATGCGATTTTGGCAAAGAGAGTATCTCCGGCAGGGAAGCTGTTACCATCAAATGTTTGCCCTCATTAGACTCCCCTGTGGAAGCGCTTTCACTGCAAGCTGCAGATTCCCTCCTAACAGCAAGCTTTAGGATAGGGTACTGAATTGTAACTTAACTGCGGCTAGTAAGGCGTTTTTGGAAAAGAGACTATCTCCCGCAGGGAAGCTGCTACCATCAAATATTTGCCCTCATTAGACTCTCCTCTGGAAGCGCTTTCACTGCAAGCTGCAGATTCCCTCCTAACAGCAAGCTTTAGGATAGGGTACTGAATTGTAACTTACTTTCGCCTAATAATGCGATTTTGGCAAAGAGAGTATCTCTAGCAGGGAAGCTGTTACCATCAAATGTTTCCCTCGTTAGACTACCCTCTAGAAGCGCATTCACTGCAAGCTGCAGATTCCCTCCTAACAGCAAGCTTTAGGATAGGGTACTGAATTGTAACTTACTTTCGCCTAATAATGCGATTTTGGCAAAGAGACTATCTCCCGCAGGGAAGCTGCTACCATCAAATGCTTGCCCTCGTTAGACTCCCCTCTGGAATCGCTTTCACTGCAAGCTGCAGATTCCCTCCTAACAGCAAGCTTTAGGAAAAGGTACTGAATTGTAAATTACTTTCGCCTAATAATGCGATTTTGGCAAAGAGAGTATCTCCCGCAGGGAAGCTGCTACCATCAAATGTTTGCCCTCATTAGACTCCCCTCTGGAAGTGCTTTTACTGCAAGCTGCAGATTCCCTCCTAACAGCAAGCTTTAGGATAGGGTACTGAATTGTAACTTACTTTCGCCTAATAATGCGATTTTGGCAAAGAGAGTATCTCCCGCAGGGAAGCTGCTACCATCAAATGTTTGCCCTCATTAGACTCCCCTCTGGAAGCGCTTTCACTGCAAGCTGTAGATTCCCTCCTAACAGCAAGCTTTAGGATAGGGTACTGAATTGTATCTTAACTGCGGCTAATAAGGCGTTTATGGCAAAGAGAATATCTCCCGCAGGGAAGCTGCTACCATCCAATATTTGACCTCATTAGACTCCCCTCTGGAAGCGCTTTCACTGCAAGCTGCAGATTCCCTCCTAACAGCAAGCTTTAGGATAGGGTACTGAATTGTAACTTAACTGCGGCTAATAAGGCGAATTTGGCAAAGAGAATATCTCCCGCAGGGAAGCTGCTACCATCAAATGTTTGCCCTCATTAGACTCCCCTCTGGAAGCTCTTTCACTGCAAGCTGCAGATTCCCTCCTAACAGCAAGCTTTAGGATAGGGTACTGAATTGTAACTTACTTTCGCCTAATAATGCGATTTTGGCAAAGAGAGTATCTCCCGCAGGGAAGCTGCTACCATCAAATGTTTGCCCTCATTAGACTCCCCTCTGGAAGCGCTTTCACTGCAAGCTGCAGATTCCCTCTTAACAGCAAGCTGTAGGACAGTGTACTGAACTGTAACTTAACTGCGGCTAATAAGGCGATTTTGGCAAAGAGAATATCTCCCGCAGGGAAGCTGCTACCATCAAATGTTTGCCCTCACTAGACTCCCCCCTGGAAGTGCTTTCACTGCAAGCTGCAGATTCCCTCCTAACAGCAAGCTTTAGGATAGGGTACTGAATTGTAACTTACTTTCGCCTAATAATGCGATTTTGGCAAATAGAGTATCTCCCGCAGGGAAGATGCTACCATCAAATGTTTGCCCTCATTAGACTCCCCTCTGGAAGCGCTTTCACTGCAAGCTGCAGATTCCCTCCTAACAGCAAGCTTTAGGATAGGGTACTGAATTGTAACTTACTTTCGCCTAATAATGCGATTTTGGCAAAGAGATTATCTCCCGCAGGGAAGCTGCTAACATCAAATGTTTGCTCTCATTAGACTCCCCTCTGGAAGCGCTTTCACTGCAAGCTGCAGATTCCCTCCTAACAGCAAGCTTTAGGATAGGGTACTGAATTGTAACTTAACTGCGGCTAATAAGGCGTTTTTGGCAAAGAGAATATCTCCCGCAGGGAAGCTGCTACCATCCAATATTTGCCCTCATTAGACTCCCCTCTGGAAGCGCTTTCACTGCAAGCTGCAGATTCCCTCCTAACAGCAAGCTTTAGGATAGGGTACTGAATTGTAACTTACTTTCGCCTAATAATGCGATTTTGGCAAAGAGAATATCTCCCGCAGGGAAGCTGCTACCATCAAATATTTGCCCTCATTAGACTCCCCTCTGGAAGCGCTTTCACTGCAAGCTGCAGATTCCCTCTTAACAGCAAGCTGTAGGACAGTGTACTGAATTGTAACTTAACTGCGGCTAATAAGGCGATTTTGGCAAAGAGAATATCTCCCGCAGGAAAGCTGCTACCATCAAATGTTTGCCCTCACTAGACTCCCCCCTGGAAGTGCTTTCACTGCAAGCTGCAGATTCCCTCCTAACAGCAAGCTTTAGGATAGGGTACTGAATTGTAACTTACTTTCGCCTAAAAATGCGATTTTGGCAAAGAGAGTATCTCCCGCAGGGAAGCTGCTACCATCAAATGTTTGCCCTCATTAGACTCCCCTCTGGAAGCGCTTTCACTGCAAGCTGCAGATTCCCTCCTAACAGCAAGCTTTAGGATAGGGTACTGAATTGTAACTTACTTTCGCCTAATAATGCGATTTTGGTAAAGAGATTATCTCCCGCAGGGAAGCTGCTACCATCAAATGTTTGCCCTCATTAGACTCCCCTCTGGAAGCGCTTTCACTGCAAGCTGCAGATTCCCTCCTAACAGCAAGCTTTAGGATAGGGTACTGAATTGTAACTTACTTTAGCCTAATAATGCGATTTTGTCAAAGAGACTATCTCCCGCAGGGAAGCTGCTACCATCAAATGTTTGCCCTCATTAGACTCCCCTCTGGAAGCGCTTTCACTGCAAGCTGCAGATTCCCTCCTAACAGCAAGCTTTAGGATAGGGTACTGAATTGTATCTTACTTTCGCCTAATAATGCGATTATGGCAAAGAGAGTATCTCCCGCAGGGAAGCTGCTACCATCAAATGTTTGCCCTCATTAGACTCCCCTCTGGAAGCGCTTTCACTGCAACCTGCAGATTCCCTCCTAACAGCAAGCTTTAGGATAGGGTACTGAATTGTAACTTACTTTCGCCTAATAATGCGATTTTGGCAAAGAGACTATCTCCCGCAGGGAAGCTGCTACCATCAAATGTTTGCCCTCATTAGACTCCCCTCTGGAAGCGATTTCACTGCAAGCTGCAGATTCCCTCCTAACAGCAAGCTTTAGGATAGGGTACTGAATTGTAACTTAACTGCGGCTATTAAGGCGATTTTGGCAAAGAGAATATCTCCCGCAGGGAAGCTGCTACCATCAAATGTTTGCCCTCATTAGACTCCCCTCTGGAAGCGCTTTCACTGCAAGCTGCAGATTCCCTCCTAACAGCAAGCTTTAGGATAGGGTACTGAATTGTAACTTACTTTCGCCTAATAATGCGATTTTGGCAAAGAGAGTATATCCCGCAGGGAAGCTGCTACCATCAAATGTCTGCCCTCGTTAGACTCCCCTCTGGAAGCGCTTTCACTGCAAGCTGCAGATTCCCTCCTAACAGCAAGCTTTAGGATAGGGTACTGAATTGTAACTTAACTGCGGCTAATAAGGAGGATTTGGTAAAGAGAATATCTCCCGCAGGGAAACTGCTACCATCAAATGTTTGCCCTCATTAGACTCCCCTCTGGAAGCGCTTTCACTGCAAGCTGCAGATTCCCTCCTAACAGCAAGCTTTAGGATAGGGTACTGAATTGTATCTTACTTTCGCCTAATAAAGCGATTTTGGCAAAGAGAGTATCTCCCGCAGGGAAGCTGCTACCATCAAATGTTTGCCCTCATTACACTCCCCTCTGGAAGCGCTTTCACTGCTAGCTGCAGATTCCTTTCTAACAGCAAGCTTTAGGATAGGGTACTGAATTGTAACTTACATTCGCCTAATAATGCGATTTTGGCAAAGAGACTATCTCCCGCAGGGAAGCTGCTACCATCAAATGTTTGCCCTCGTTAGACTCCCCTCTGGAAGCGCTTTCACTGCAAGCTGCAGATTCCCTCCTAACAGCAAGCTTTAGGATAGGGTACTGAATTGTAACTTACTTTCGCATAATAATGCGATTTTGGCAAAGAGAGTATCTCCCGCAGGGAAGCTGCTACCATCAAATGTTTGCCCTCATTAGACTCCCCTCTGGAAGCGCTTTCACTGCAAGCTGCAGATTCCCTCCTAACAGCAAGCTTTAGGATAGGGTACTGAATTGTATCTTAACTGCGGATAATAAGGCGATTTTGGAAAAGAGAGTATCTCCCGCAGGGAAGCTGCTACCATCAAATGTTTGCCCTCATTAGACTCCCCTCTGGAAGCGCTTTCACTGCAAGCTGCAGATTCCCTCCTAACAGCAAGCTTTAGGATAGTGTACTGAATTGTAACAAGGGCAAAGAGGGGTGGACAAGATCGGAGAATACGGGACAAGGGCAAAGAGGGGCGGACAAGGGCAAAGAGGGGCGGACAAGATCGGAGAATACAGGACAAGGGCAAAGAGGGGCGGACAAGGGCAAAGAGGGGCGGACAAGGGCAAAGAGGGGCGGACAAGGGCAAAGAGGGGCGGACAAGGGCAAAGAGGGGCGGACAAGGGCAAAGAGGGGCGGACAAGGGCAAAGAGGGGCGGACAAGGGCAAAGAGGGGCGGACAAGGGCAAAGAGGGGCGGACAAGGGCAAAGAGGGGCGGACAAGGGCAAAGAGGGGCGGACAAGGGCAAAGAGGGGCGGACAAGGGCAAAGAGGGGCGGACAAGGGCAAAGAGGGGCGGACAAGGGCAAAGAGGGGCGGACAAGGGCAAAGAGGGGCGGACAAGATCGGAGAATACGGGACAAGGGCAAAGAGGGGCGGACAAGATCGGAGAATACGGGACAAGGGCAAAGAGGGGCGGACAAGATCGGAGAATACGGGACAAGGGCAAAGAGGGGCGGACAAGGGCAAAGAGGGGCGGACAAGGGCAAAGAGGGGCGGACAAGGGCAAAGAGGGGCGGACAAGGGCAAAGAGGGGCGGACAAGATCGGAGAATACGGGACAAGGGCAAAGAGGGGCGGACAAGATCGGAGAATACGGGACAAGGGCAAAGAGGGGCGGACAAATCGGAGAATACGGGACAAGGGCAAAGAGGGGCGGACAAGATCGGAGAATACGGGACAAGGGCAAAGAGGGGCGGACAAGGGCAAAGAGGGGCGGACAAGGGCAAAGAGGGGCGGACAAGGGCAAAGAGGGGCGGACAAGGGCAAAGAGGGGCGGACAAGGGCAAAGAGGGGCGGACAAGGGCAAAGAGGGGCGGACAAGGGCAAAGAGGGGCGGACAAGGGCAAAGAGGGGCGGACAAGGGCAAAGAGGGGCGGACAAGATCGGAGAATACGGGACAAGGGCAAAGAGAGGCGGACAAGGGCAAAGAGGGGCGGACAAGGGCAAAGAGGGGCGGACAAGGGCAAAGAGGGGCGGACAAGGGCAAAGAGGGGCGGACAAGGGCAAAGAGGGGCGGACAAGGGCAAAGAGGGGCGGACAAGGGCAAAGAGGGGCGGACAAGGGCAAAGAGGGGCGGACAAGGGCAAAGAGGGGCGGACAAGGGCAAAGAGGGGCGGACAAGGGCAAAGAGGGGCGGAAAAGATCGGAGAATACGGGACAAGGGCAACGAGGGGCGGACAAGGGCAAAGAGGGGCGGACAAGGGCAAAGAGGGGCGGACAAGGGCAAAGAGGGGCGGACAAGGGCAAAGAGGGGCGGACAAGGGCAAAGAGGGGCGGACAAGATCGGAGAATACGGGACAAGGGCAAAGAGGGGCGGACAAGGGCAAAGAGGGGCGGACAAGGGCAAAGAGGGGCGGACAAGGGCAAAGAGGGGCGGACAAGGGCAAAGAGGGGCGGACAAGGGCAAAGAGGGGCGGACAAGGGCAAAGAGGGGCGGACAAGGGCAAAGAGGGGCTGACAAGATCGGAGAATACGGGACAAGGGCAAAGAGGGGCGGACAAGGGCAAAGAGGGGCGGACAAGGGCAAAGAGGGGCGGACAAGGGCAAAGAGGGGCGGACAAGGGCAAAGAGGGGCGGACAAGGGCAAAGAGGGGCGGACAAGGGCAAAGAGGGGCGGACAAGGGCAAAGAGGGGCGGACAAGGGCAAAGAGGGGCGGACAAGGGCAAAGAGGGGCGGACAAGGGCAAAGAGGGGCGGACAAGGGCAAAGAGGGGCGGACAAGGGCAAAGAGGGGCGGACAAGGGCAAAGAGGGGCGGACAAGGGCAAAGAGGGGCGGACAAGGGCAAAGAGGGGCGGACAAGGGCAAAGAGGGGCGGACAAGGGCAAAGAGGGGCGGACAAGGGCAAAGAGGGGCGGACAAGATCGGAGAATACGGGACAAGGGCAAATAGGGGCGGACAAGGGCAAAGAGGGGCGGACAAGGGCAAAGAGGGGCGGACAAGGGCAAAGAGGGGCGGACAAGGGCAAAGAGGGGCGGACAAGATCGGAGAATACGGGACAAGGGCAAAGAGGGGCGGACAAATCGGAGAATACGGGACAAGGGCAAAGAGGGGCGGACAAGATCGGAGAATACGGGACAAGGGCAAAGAGGGGCGGACAAGGGCAAAGAGGGGCGGACAAGGGCAAAGAGGGGCGGACAAGGGCAAAGAGGGGCGGACAAGGGCAAAGAGGGGCGGACAAGGGCAAAGAGGGGCGGACAAGATCGGAGAATACGGGACAAGGGCAAAGAGGGGCGGACAAGGGCAAAGAGGGGCGGACAAGGGCAAAGAGGGGCGGACAAGGGCAAAGAGGGGCGGACAAGGGCAAAGAGGGGCGGACAAGGGCAAAGAGGGGCGGACAAGGGCAAAGAGGGGCGGACAAGGGCAAAGAGGGGCGGACAAGGGCAAAGAGGGGCGGACAAGGGCAAAGAGGGGCGGACAAGGGCAAAGAGGGGCGGACAAGGGCAAAGAGGGGCGGACAAGGGCAAAGAGGGGCGGACAAGGGCAAAGAGGGGCGGACAAGGGCAAAGAGGGGCGGACAAGGGCAAAGAGGGGCGGACAAGGGCAAAGAGGGGCGGACAAGGGCAAAGAGGGGCGGACAAGGGCAAAGAGGGGCGGACAAGGGCAAAGAGGGGCGGACAAGGGCAAAGAGGGGCGGACAAGGGCAAAGAGGGGCGGACAAGATCGGAGAATACGGGACAAGGGCAAAGAGGGGCGGACAAGATCGGAGAATACGGGACAAGGGCAAAGAGGGGCGGACAAGATCGGAGAATACGGGACAAGGGCAAAGAGGGGCGGACAAGGGCAAAGAGGGGCGGACAAGGGCAAAGAGGGGCGGACAAGGGCAAAGAGGGGCGGACAAGGGCAAAGAGGGGCGGACAAGATCGGAGAATACGGGACAAGGGCAAAGAGGGGCGGACAAGATCGGAGAATACGGGACAAGGGCAAAGAGGGGCGGACAAATCGGAGAATACGGGACAAGGGCAAAGAGGGGCGGACAAGATCGGAGAATACGGGACAAGGGCAAAGAGGGGCGGACAAGGGCAAAGAGGGGCGGACAAGGGCAAAGAGGGGCGGACAAGGGCAAAGAGGGGCGGACAAGGGCAAAGAGGGGCGGACAAGGGCAAAGAGGGGCGGACAAGGGCAAAGAGGGGCGGACAAGGGCAAAGAGGGGCGGACAAGGGCAAAGAGGGGCGGACAAGGGCAAAGAGGGGCGGACAAGGGCAAAGAGGGGCGGACAAGGGCAAAGAGGGGCGGACAAGGGCAAAGAGGGGCGGACAAGGGCAAAGAGGGGCGGACAAGGGCAAAGAGGGGCGGACAAGGGCAAAGAGGGGCGGACAAGGGCAAAGAGGGGCGGACAAGATCGGAGAATACGGGACAAGGGCAAAGAGGGGCGGACAAGGGCAAAGAGGGGCGGACAAGGGCAAAGAGGGGCGGACAAGGGCAAAGAGGGGCGGACAAGGGCAAAGAGGGGCGGACAAGGGCAAAGAGGGGCGGACAAGGGCAAAGAGGGGCGGACAAGGGCAAAGAGGGGCGGACAAGGGCAAAGAGGGGCGGACAAGATCGGAGAATACGGGACAAGGGCAAAGAGGGGCGGACAAGATCGGAGAATACGGGACAAGGGCAAAGAGGGGCGGACAAGATCGGAGAATACGGGACAAGGGCAAAGAGGGGCGGACAAGGGCAAAGAGGGGCGGACAAGGGCAAAGAGGGGCGGACAAGGGCAAAGAGGGGCGGACAAGGGCAAAGAGGGGCGGACAAGATCGGAGAATACGGGACAAGGGCAAAGAGGGGCGGACAAGATCGGAGAATACGGGACAAGGGCAAAGAGGGGCGGACAAATCGGAGAATACGGGACAAGGGCAAAGAGGGGCGGACAAGATCGGAGAATACGGGACAAGGGCAAAGAGGGGCGGACAAGGGCAAAGAGGGGCGGACAAGGGCAAAGAGGGGCGGACAAGGGCAAAGAGGGGCGGACAAGGGCAAAGAGGGGCGGACAAGGGCAAAGAGGGGCGGACAAGGGCAAAGAGGGGCGGACAAGGGCAAAGAGGGGCGGACAAGGGCAAAGAGGGGCGGACAAGGGCAAAGAGGGGCGGACAAGGGCAAAGAGGGGCGGACAAGGGCAAAGAGGGGCGGACAAGGGCAAAGAGGGGCGGACAAGGGCAAAGAGGGGCGGACAAGATCGGAGAATACGGGACAAGGGCAAAGAGGGGCGGACAAGGGCAAAGAGGGGCGGACAAGGGCAAAGAGGGGCGGACAAGGGCAAAGAGGGGCGGACAAGGGCAAAGAGGGGCGGACAAGGGCAAAGAGGGGCGGACAAGGGCAAAGAGGGGCGGACAAGGGCAAAGAGGGGCGGACAAGGGCAAAGAGGGGCGGACAAGGGCAAAGAGGGGCGGAAAAGATCGGAGAATACGGGACAAGGGCAAAGAGGGGCGGACAAGGGCAAAGAGGGGCGGACAAGGGCAAAGAGGGGCGGACAAGGGCAAAGAGGGGCGGACAAGGGCAAAGAGGGGCGGACAAGGGCAAAGAGGGGCGGACAAGGGCAAAGAGGGGCGGACAAGGGCAAAGAGGGGCGGACAAGGGCAAAGAGGGGCGGACAAGGGCAAAGAGGGGCGGACAAGGGCAAAGAGGGGCGGACAAGGGCAAAGAGGGGCGGACAAGGGCAAAGAGGGGCGGACAAGATCGGAGAATACGGGACAAGGGCAAATAGGGGCGGACAAGGGCAAAGAGGGGCGGACAAGGGCAAAGAGGGGCGGACAAGGGCAAAGAGGGGCGGACAAGGGCAAAGAGGGGCGGACAAGATCGGAGAATACGGGACAAGGGCAAAGAGGGGCGGACAAGATCGGAGAATACGGGACAAGGGCAAAGAGGGGCGGACAAATCGGAGAATACGGGACAAGGGCAAAGAGGGGCGGACAAGATCGGAGAATACGGGACAAGGGCAAAGAGGGGCGGACAAGGGCAAAGAGGGGCGGACAAGGGCAAAGAGGGGCGGACAAGGGCAAAGAGGGGCGGACAAGGGCAAAGAGGGGCGGACAAGGGCAAAGAGGGGCGGACAAGGGCAAAGAGGGGCGGACAAGGGCAAAGAGGGGCGGACAAGGGCAAAGAGGGGCGGACAAGGGCAAAGAGGGGCGGACAAGATCGGAGAATACGGGACAAGGGCAAAGAGGGGCGGACAAGGGCAAAGAGGGGCGGACAAGATCGGAGAATACGGGACAAGGGCAAAGAGGGGCGGACAAGGGCAAAGAGGGGCGGACAAGGGCAAAGAGGGGCGGACAAGGGCAAAGAGGGGCGGACAAGGGCAAAGAGGGGCGGACAAGGGCAAAGAGGGGCGGACAAGGGCAAAGAGGGGCGGACAAGGGCAAAGAGGGGCGGACAAGGGCAAAGAGGGGCGGACAAGGGCAAAGAGGGGCGGACAAGGGCAAAGAGGGGCGGACAAGGGCAAAGAGGGGCGGACAAGGGCAAAGAGGGG
>NW_027207173.1:0-20212 GCF_032191515.1 Phaenicophaeus curvirostris
AAAGAGGGGCGGACAAGTTCGGAGAATAAGGGACAAGGGCAAAGAGGGGCGGACAAGTTCGGAGAATAAGGGACAAGGGCAAAGAGGGGCGGACAAGTTCGAGAATAAGGGACAAGGGCAAAGAGGGGCGGACATAGGGCAAAGAGGGGCGGACAAGTTCGGAGAATAAGGGACAAGGGCAAAGAGGGGCGGACAAGGGCAAAGAGGGGCGGACAAGGGCAAAGAGGGGCGGACAAGGGCAAAGAGGGGCGGACAAGGGCAAAGAGGGGCGGACAAGGGCAAAGAGGGGCGGACAAGGGCAAAGAGGGGCGGACAAGGGCAAAGAGGGGCGGACAAGGGCAAAGAGGGGCGGACAAGGGCAAAGAGGGGCGGACAAGGGCAAAGAGGGGCGGACAAGGGCAAAGAGGGGCGGACAAGGGCAAAGAGGGGCGGACAAGGGCAAAGAGGGGCGGACAAGGGCAAAGAGGGGCGGACAAGGGCAAAGAGGGGCGGACAAGGGCAAAGAGGGGCGGACAAGGGCAAAGAGGGGCGGACAAGGGCAAAGAGGGGCGGACAAGGGCAAAGAGGGGCGGACAAGGGCAAAGAGGGGCGGACAAGGGCAAAGAGGGGCGGACAAGGGCAAAGAGGGGCGGACAAGGGCAAAGAGGGGCGGACAAGGGCAAAGAGGGGCGGACAAGGGCAAAGAGGGGCGGACAAGGGCAAAGAGGGGCGGACAAGGGCAAAGAGGGGCGGACAAGGGCAAAGAGGGGCGGACAAGGGCAAAGAGGGGCGGACAAGGGCAAAGAGGGGCGGACAAGGGCAAAGAGGGGCGGACAAGGGCAAAGAGGGGCGGACAAGGGCAAAGAGGGGCGGACAAGGGCAAAGAGGGGCGGACAAGGGCAAAGAGGGGCGGACAAGTTCGGAGAATAAGGGGGACAAGGGCAAAGAGGGGCGGACAAGTTCGGAGAATAAGGGACAAGGGCAAAGAGGGGCGGACAAGTTCGGAGAATAAGGGACAAGGGCAAAGAGGGGCGGACAAGTTCGGAGAATAAGGGACAAGGGCAAAGAGGGGCGGACAAGTTCGGAGAATAAGGGACAAGGGCAAAGAGGGGCGGACAAGTTCGGAGAATAAGGGACAAGGGCAAAGAGGGGCGGACAAGTTCGGAGAATAAGGGACAAGGGCAAAGAGGGGCGGACAAGTTCGGAGAATAAGGGACAAGGGCAAAGAGGGGCGGACAAGGGCAAAGAGGGGCGGACAAGGGCAAAGAGGGGCGGACAAGGGCAAAGAGGGGCGGACAAGGGCAAAGAGGGGCGGACAAGGGCAAAGAGGGGCGGACAAGGGCAAAGAGGGGCGGACAAGGGCAAAGAGGGGCGGACAAGGGCAAAGAGGGGCGGACAAGTTCGGAGAATAAGGGACAAGGGCAAAGAGGGGCGGACAAGTTCGGAGAATAAGGGACAAGGGCAAAGAGGGGCGGACAAGTTCGGAGAATAAGGGACAAGGGCAAAGAGGGGCGGACAAGATCGGAGAATAAGGGACAAGGGCAAAGAGGGGCGGACAAGGGCAAAGAGGGGCGGACAAGGGCAAAGAGGGGCGGACAAGGGCAAAGAGGGGCGGACAAGGGCAAAGAGGGGCGGACAAGGGCAAAGAGGGGCGGACAAGGGCAAAGAGGGGCGGACAAGGGCAAAGAGGGGCGGACAAGGGCAAAGAGGGGCGGACAAGGGCAAAGAGGGGCGGACAAGGGCAAAGAGGGGCGGACAAGGGCAAAGAGGGGCGGACAAGGGCAAAGAGGGGCGGACAAGTTCGGAGAATAAGGGACAAGGGCAAAGAGGGGCGGACAAGGGCAAAAAGGGGCGGACAAGGGCAAAGAGGGGCGGACAAGGGCAAAGAGGGGCGGACAAGGGCAAAGAGGGGCGGACAAGGGCAAAGAGGGGCGGACAAGGGCAAAGAGGGGCGGACAAGGGCAAAGAGGGGCGGACAAGGGCAAAGAGGGGCGGACAAGGGCAAAGAGGGGCGGACAAGGGCAAAGAGGGGCGGACAAGGGCAAAGAGGGGCGGACAAGGGCAAAGAGGGGCGGACAAGTTCGGAGAATAAGGGACAAGGGCAAAGAGGGGCGGACAAGTTCGGAGAATAAGGGACAATGGCAAAGAGGGGCGGACAAGTTCGGAGAATAAGGGACAAGGGCAAAGAGGGGCGGACAAGTTCGGAGAATAAGGGACAAGGGCAAAGAGGGGCGGACAAGTTCGGAGAATAAGGGACAAGGGCAAAGAGGGGCGGACAAGTTCGGAGAATAAGGGACAAGGGCAAAGAGGGGCGGACAAGGGCAAAGAGGGGCGGACAAGGGCAAAGAGGGGCGGACAAGGGCAAAGAGGGGCGGACAAGGGCAAAGAGGGGCGGACAAGGGCAAAGAGGGGCGGACAAGGGCAAAGAGGGGCGGACAAGGGCAAAGAGGGGCGGACAAGGGCAAAGAGGGGCGGACAAGGGCAAAGAGGGGCGGACAAGGGCAAAGAGGGGCGGACAAGGGCAAAGAGGGGCGGACAAGGGCAAAGAGGGGCGGACAAGGGCAAAGAGGGGCGGACAAGGGCAAAGAGGGGCGGACAAGGGCAAAGAGGGGCGGACAAGGGCAAAGAGGGGCGGACAAGGGCAAAGAGGGGCGGACAAGGGCAAAGAGGGGCGGACAAGGGCAAAGAGGGGCGGACAAGGGCAAAGAGGGGCGGACAAGGGCAAAGAGGGGCGGACAAGGGCAAAGAGGGGCGGACAAGTTCGGAGAATAAGGGACAAGGGCAAAGAGGGGCGGACAAGGGCAAAGAGGGGCGGACAAGGGCAAAGAGGGGCGGACAAGGGCAAAGAGGGGCGGACAAGGGCAAAGAGGGGCGGACAAGGGCAAAGAGGGGCGGACAAGGGCAAAGAGGGGCGGACAAGGGCAAAGAGGGGCGGACAAGGGCAAAGAGGGGCGGACAAGGGCAAAGAGGGGCGGACAAGGGCAAAGAGGGGCGGACAAGGGCAAAGAGGGGCGGACAAGGGCAAAGAGGGGCGGACAAGGGCAAAGAGGGGCGGACAAGGGCAAAGAGGGGCGGACAAGGGCAAAGAGGGGCGGACAAGGGCAAAGAGGGGCGGACAAGGGCAAAGAGGGGCGGACAAGGGCAAAGAGGGGCGGACAAGGGCAAAGAGGGGCGGACAAGGGCAAAGAGGGGCGGACAAGGGCAAAGAGGGGCGGACAAGGGCAAAGAGGGGCGGACAAGGGCAAAGAGGGGCGGACAAGGGCAAAGAGGGGCGGACAAGGGCAAAGAGGGGCGGACAAGGGCAAAGAGGGGCGGACAAGGGCAAAGAGGGGCGGACAAGGGCAAAGAGGGGCGGACAAGGGCAAAGAGGGGCGGACAAGGGCAAAGAGGGGCGGACAAGGGCAAAGAGGGGCGGACAAGGGCAAAGAGGGGCGGACAAGGGCAAAGAGGGGCGGACAAGGGCAAAGAGGGGCGGACAAGGGCAAAGAGGGGCGGACAAGGGCAAAGAGGGGCGGACAAGGGCAAAGAGGGGCGGACAAGGGCAAAGAGGGGCGGACAAGGGCAAAGAGGGGCGGACAAGGGCAAAGAGGGGCGGACAAGGGCAAAGAGGGGCGGACAAGGGCAAAGAGGGGCGGACAAGGGCAAAGAGGGGCGGACAAGGGCAAAGAGGGGCGGACAAGGGCAAAGAGGGGCGGACAAGTTCGGAGAATAAGGGACAAGGGCAAAGAGGGGCGGACAAGTTCGGAGAATAAGGGACAAGGGCAAAGAGGGGCGGACAAGTTCGGAGAATAAGGGACAAGGGCAAAGAGGGGCGGACAAGGGCAAAGAGGGCGGACAAGGGCAAAGAGGGGCGGACAAGGGCAAAGAGGGGCGGACAAGGGCAAAGAGGGGCGGACAAGGGCAAAGAGGGGCGGACAAGGGCAAAGAGGGGCGGACAAGGGCAAAGAGGGGCGGACAAGGGCAAAGAGGGGCGGACAAGGGCAAAGAGGGGCGGACAAGGGCAAAGAGGGGCGGACAAGGGCAAAGAGGGGCGGACAAGTTCGGAGAATAAGGGACAAGGGCAAAGAGGGGCGGACAAGGGCAAAGAGGGGCGGACAAGGGCAAAGAGGGGCGGACAAGGGCAAAGAGGGGCGGACAAGGGCAAAGAGGGGCGGACAAGGGCAAAGAGGGGCGGACAAGGGCAAAGAGGGGCGGACAAGGGCAAAGAGGGGCGGACAAGGGCAAAGAGGGGCGGACAAGGGCAAAGAGGGGCGGACAAGGGCAAAGAGGGGCGGACAAGGGCAAAGAGGGGCGGACAAGGGCAAAGAGGGGCGGACAAGGGCAAAGAGGGGCGGACAAGGGCAAAGAGGGGCGGACAAGGGCAAAGAGGGGCGGACAAGGGCAAAGAGGGGCGGACAAGGGCAAAGAGGGGCGGACAAGGGCAAAGAGGGGCGGACAAGTTCGGAGAATAAGGGACGGACAAGGGCAAAGAGGGGCGGACAAGGGCAAAGAGGGGCGGACAAGGGCAAAGAGGGGCGGACAAGGGCAAAGAGGGGCGGACAAGGGCAAAGAGGGGCGGACAAGGGCAAAGAGGGGCGGACAAGGGCAAAGAGGGGCGGACAAGGGCAAAGAGGGGCGGACAAGGGCAAAGAGGGGCGGACAAGTTCGGAGAATAAGGGACAAGGGCAAAGAGGGGCGGACAAGTTCGGAGAATAAGGGACAAGGGCAAAGAGGGGCGGACAAGTTCGGAGAATAAGGGACAAGGGCAAAGAGGGGCGGACAAGGGCAAAGAGGGGCGGACAAGGGCAAAGAGGGGCGGACAAGGGCAAAGAGGGGCGGACAAGTTCGGAGAATAAGGGACAAGGGCAAAGAGGGGCGGACAAGTTCGGAGAATAAGGGACAAGGGCAAAGAGGGGCGGACAAGTTCGGAGAATAAGGGACAAGGGCAAAGAGGGGCGGACAAGTTCGGAGAATAAGGGACAAGGGCAAAGAGGGGCGGACAAGTTCGGAGAATAAGGGACAAGGGCAAAGAGGGGCGGACAAGGGCAAAGAGGGGCGGACAAGGGCAAAGAGGGGCGGACAAGGGCAAAGAGGGGCGGACAAGGGCAAAGAGGGGCGGACAAGGGCAAAGAGGGGCGGACAAGGGCAAAGAGGGGCGGACAAGGGCAAAGAGGGGCGGACAAGGGCAAAGAGGGGCGGACAAGGGCAAAGAGGGGCGGACAAGGGCAAAGAGGGGCGGACAAGGGCAAAGAGGGGCGGACAAGGGCAAAGAGGGGCGGACAAGGGCAAAGAGGGGCGGACAAGGGCAAAGAGGGGCGGACAAGGGCAAAGAGGGGCGGACAAGGGCAAAGAGGGGCGGACAAGGGCAAAGAGGGGCGGACAAGTTCGGAGAATAAGGGACAAGGGCAAAGAGGGGCGGACAAGGGCAAAGAGGGGCGGACAAGGGCAAAGAGGGGCGGACAAGGGCAAAGAGGGGCGGACAAGGGCAAAGAGGGGCGGACAAGGGCAAAGAGGGGCGGACAAGGGCAAAGAGGGGCGGACAAGGGCAAAGAGGGGCGGACAAGGGCAAAGAGGGGCGGACAAGGGCAAAGAGGGGCGGACAAGGGCAAAGAGGGGCGGACAAGGGCAAAGAGGGGCGGACAAGGGCAAAGAGGGGCGGACAAGGGCAAAGAGGGGCGGACAAGGGCAAAGAGGGGCGGACAAGTTCGGAGAATAAGGGACGGACAAGGGCAAAGAGGGGCGGACAAGGGCAAAGAGGGGCGGACAAGGGCAAAGAGGGGCGGACAAGGGCAAAGAGGGGCGGACAAGGGCAAAGAGGGGCGGACAAGGGCAAAGAGGGGCGGACAAGGGCAAAGAGGGGCGGACAAGTTCGGAGAATAAGGGACAAGGGCAAAGAGGGGCGGACAAGTTCGGAGAATAAGGGACAAGGGCAAAGAGGGGCGGACAAGTTCGGAGAATAAGGGACAAGGGCAAAGAGGGGCGGACAAGTTCGGAGAATAAGGGACAAGGGCAAAGAGGGGCGGACAAGGGCAAAGAGGGGCGGACAAGGGCAAAGAGGGGCGGACAAGGGCAAAGAGGGGCGGACAAGGGCAAAGAGGGGCGGACAAGGGCAAAGAGGGGCGGACAAGGGCAAAGAGGGGCGGACAAGGGCAAAGAGGGGCGGACAAGTTCGGAGAATAAGGGACAAGGGGAAAGAGGGGCGGACAAGTTCGGAGAATAAGGGACAAGGGCAAAGAGGGGCGGACAAGTTCGGAGAATAAGGGACAAGGGCAAAGAGGGGCGGACAAGTTCGGAGAATAAGGGACAAGGGCAAAGAGGGGCGGACAAGTTCGGAGAATAAGGGACAAGGGCAAAGAGGGGCGGACAAGGGCAAAGAGGGGCGGACAAGGGCAAAGAGGGGCGGACAAGGGCAAAGAGGGGCGGACAAGGGCAAAGAGGGGCGGACAAGGGCAAAGAGGGGCGGACAAGGGCAAAGAGGGGCGGACAAGGGCAAAGAGGGGCGGACAAGGGCAAAGAGGGGCGGACAAGGGCAAAGAGGGGCGGACAAGTTCGGAGAATAAGGGACAAGGGCAAAGAGGGGCGGACAAGTTCGGAGAATAAGGGACAAGGGCAAAGAGGGGCGGACAAGTTCGGAGAATAAGGGACAAGGGCAAAGAGGGGCGGACAAGTTCGGAGAATAAGGGACAAGGGCAAAGAGGGGCGGACAAGTTCGGAGAATAAGGGACAAGGGCAAAGAGGGGCGGACAAGTTCGGAGAATAAGGGACAAGGGCAAAGAGGGGCGGACAAGGGCAAAGAGGGGCGGACAAGGGCAAAGAGGGGCGGACAAGGGCAAAGAGGGGCGGACAAGGGCAAAGAGGGGCGGACAAGGGCAAAGAGGGGCGGACAAGGGCAAAGAGGGGCGGACAAGGGCAAAGAGGGGCGGACAAGGGCAAAGAGGGGCGGACAAGGGCAAAGAGGGGCGGACAAGGGCAAAGAGGGGCGGACAAGGGCAAAGAGGGGCGGACAAGGGCAAAGAGGGGCGGACAAGGGCAAAGAGGGGCGGACAAGGGCAAAGAGGGGCGGACAAGGGCAAAGAGGGGCGGACAAGGGCAAAGAGGGGCGGACAAGGGCAAAGAGGGGCGGACAAGGGCAAAGAGGGGCGGACAAGGGCAAAGAGGGGCGGACAAGGGCAAAGAGGGGCGGACAAGGGCAAAGAGGGGCGGACAAGGGCAAAGAGGGGCGGACAAGGGCAAAGAGGGGCGGACAAGGGCAAAGAGGGGCGGACAAGGGCAAAGAGGGGCGGACAAGGGCAAAGAGGGGCGGACAAGGGCAAAGAGGGGCGGACAAGGGCAAAGAGGGGCGGACAAGGGCAAAGAGGGGCGGACAAGGGCAAAGAGGGGCGGACAAGGGCAAAGAGGGGCGGACAAGGGCAA
Source organism: Phaenicophaeus curvirostris (assembly GCF_032191515.1). Lineage (NCBI taxonomy): Eukaryota > Metazoa > Chordata > Aves > Cuculiformes > Cuculidae > Phaenicophaeus > Phaenicophaeus curvirostris. Next base: position 7,372 of record NW_027207173.1, read on the forward strand.
AGAGGGGCGGACAAGGGCAAAGAGGGGCGGACAAGGGCAAAGAGGGGCGGACAAGGGCAAAGAGGGGCGGACAAGGGCAAAGAGGGGCGGACAAGGGCAAAGAGGGGCGGACAAGGGCAAAGAGGGGCGGACAAGGGCAAAGAGGGGCGGACAAGGGCAAAGAGGGGCGGACAAGGGCAAAGAGGGGCGGACAAGGGCAAAGAGGGGCGGACAAGGGCAAAGAGGGGCGGACAAGGGCAAAGAGGGGCGGACAAGGGCAAAGAGGGGCGGACAAGGGCAAAGAGGGGCGGACAAGGGCAAAGAGGGGCGGACAAGGGCAAAGAGGGGCGGACAAGGGCAAAGAGGGGCGGACAAGGGCAAAGAGGGGCGGACAAGGGCAAAGAGGGGCGGACAAGGGCAAAGAGGGGCGGACAAGGGCAAAGAGGGGCGGACAAGGGCAAAGAGGGGCGGACAAGGGCAAAGAGGGGCGGACAAGGGCAAAGAGGGGCGGACAAGGGCAAAGAGGGGCGGACAAGGGCAAAGAGGGGCGGACAAGGGCAAAGAGGGGCGGACAAGGGCAAAGAGGGGCGGACAAGGGCAAAGAGGGGCGGACAAGGGCAAAGAGGGGCGGACAAGGGCAAAGAGGGGCGGACAAGGGCAAAGAGGGGCGGACAAGGGCAAAGAGGGGCGGACAAGGGCAAAGAGGGGCGGACAAGGGCAAAGAGGGGCGGACAAGGGCAAAGAGGGGCGGACAAGGGCAAAGAGGGGCGGACAAGGGCAAAGAGGGGCGGACAAGGGCAAAGAGGGGCGGACAAGGGCAAAGAGGGGCGGACAAGGGCAAAGAGGGGCGGACAAGTTTGGAGAATAAGGGACAAGGGCAAAGAGGGGCGGACAAGGGCAAAGAGGGGCGGACAAGGGCAAAGAGGGGCGGACAAGGGCAAAGAGGGGCGGACAAGGGCAAAGAGGGGCGGACAAGTTTGGAGAATAAGGGACAAGGGCAAAGAGGGGCGGACAAGGGCAAAGAGGGGCGGACAAGGGCAAAGAGGGGCGGACAAGGGCAAAGAGGGGCGGACAAGTTTGGAGAATAAGGGACAAGGGCAAAGAGGGGCGGACAAGGGCAAAGAGGGGCGGACAAGGGCAAAGAGGGGCGGACAAGGGCAAAGAGGGGCGGACAAGGGCAAAGAGGGGCGGACAAGGGCAAAGAGGGGCGGACAAGGGCAAAGAGGGGCGGACAAGTTTGGAGAATAAGGGACAAGGGCAAAGAGGGGCGGACAAGGGCAAAGAGGGGCGGACAAGGGCAAAGAGGGGCGGACAAGGGCAAAGAGGGGCGGACAAGGGCAAAGAGGGGCGGACAAGGGCAAAGAGGGGCGGACAAGGGCAAAGAGGGGCGGACAAGGGCAAAGAGGGGCGGACAAGGGCAAAGAGGGGCGGACAAGGGCAAAGAGGGGCGGACAAGGGCAAAGAGGGGCGGACAAGGGCAAAGAGGGGCGGACAAGGGCAAAGAGGGGCGGACAAGGGCAAAGAGGGGCGGACAAGGGCAAAGAGGGGCGGACAAGGGCAAAGAGGGGCGGACAAGGGCAAAGAGGGGCGGACAAGGGCAAAGAGGGGCGGACAAGGGCAAAGAGGGGCGGACAAGGGCAAAGAGGGGCGGACAAGGGCAAAGAGGGGCGGACAAGGGCAAAGAGGGGCGGACAAGGGCAAAGAGGGGCGGACAAGGGCAAAGAGGGGCGGACAAGGGCAAAGAGGGGCGGACAAGGGCAAAGAGGGGCGGACAAGGGCAAAGAGGGGCGGACAAGGGCAAAGAGGGGCGGACAAGGGCAAAGAGGGGCGGACAAGTTTGGAGAATAAGGGACAAGGGCATAGAGGGGCGGACAAGGGCAAAGAGGGGCGGACAAGGGCATAGAGGGGCGGACAAGGGCATAGAGGGGCGGACAAGGGCATAGAGGGGCGGACAAGGGCAAAGAGGGGCGGACAAGTTTGGAGAATAAGGGACAAGGGCAAAGAGGGGCGCACAAGTTTGGAGAATAAGGGACAAGGGCAAAGAGGGGCGCACAAGTTTGGAGAATAAGGGACAAGGGCAAAGAGGGGCGGACAAGGGCAAAGAGGGGCGGACAAGGGCAAAGAGGGGCGGACAAGGGCAAAGAGGGGCGGACAAGGGCAAAGAGGGGCGGACAAGGGCAAAGAGGGGCGGACAAGGGCAAAGAGGGGCGGACAAGGGCAAAGAGGGGCGGACAAGTTTGGAGAATAAGGGACAAGGGCATAGAGGGGCGGACAAGGGCAAAGAGGGGCGGACAAGGGCAAAGAGGGGCGGACAAGGGCAAAGAGGGGCGGACAAGGGCATAGAGGAGCGGACAAGGGCATAGAGGGGCGGACAAGGGCATAGAGGGGCGGACAAGGGCATAGAGGGGCGGACAAGGGCATAGAGGGGCGGACAAGGGCATAGAGGGGCGGACAAGTTTGGAGAATAAGGGACAAGGGCAAAGAGGGGCGCACAAGTTTGGAGAATAAGGGACAAGGGCAAAGAGGGGCGCACAAGTTTGGAGAATAAGGGACAAGGGCAAAGAGGGGCGCACAAGTTCGGAGAATAAGGGACAAGGGCAAAGAGGGGCGCACAAGGGCAAAGAGGGGCGGACAAGGGCAAAGAGGGGCGGACAAGGGCAAAGAGGGGCGGACAAGGGCAAAGAGGGGCGGACAAGGGCAAAGAGGGGCGGACAAGGGCAAAGAGGGGCGGACAAGGGCAAAGAGGGGCGGACAAGGGCAAAGAGGGGCGGACAAGGGCAAAGAGGGGCAGACAAGTTTGGAGAATAAGGGACAAGGGCATAGAGGGGCGGACAAGGGCAAAGAGGGGCGGACAAGGGCAAAGAGGGGCGGACAAGGGCATAGAGGAGCGGACAAGGGCATAGAGGGGCGGACAAGGGCATAGAGGGGCGGACAAGGGCATAGAGGGGCGGACAAGGGCATAGAGGGGCGGACAAGTTTGGAGAATAAGGGACAAGGGCAAAGAGGGGCGGACAAGTTTGGAGAATAAGGGACAAGGGCAAAGAGGGGCGCACAAGTTTGGAGAATAAGGGACAAGGGCAAAGAGGGGCGCACAAGTTTGGAGAATAAGGGACAAGGGCAAAGAGGGGCGGACAAGTTCGGAGAATAAGGGACAAGGGCAAAGAGGGGCGGACAAGTTCGGAGAATAAGGGACAAGGGCAAAGAGGGGCGGACAAGTTCGGAGAATAAGGGACAAGGGCAAAGAGGGGCGGACAAGTTCGGAGAATAAGGGACAAGGGCAAAGAGGGGCGGACAAGTTCGGAGAATAAGGGACAAGGGCAAAGAGGGGCGGACAAGTTCGGAGAATAAGGGACAAGGGCAAAGAGGGGCGGACAAGTTCGGAGAATAAGGGACAAGGGCAAAGAGGGGCGGACAAGTTCGGAGAATAAGGGACAAGGGCAAAGAGGGGCGGACAAGGGCAAAGAGGGGCGGACAAGGGCAAAGAGGGGCGGACAAGGGCAAAGAGGGGCGGACAAGGGCAAAGAGGGGCGGACAAGGGCAAAGAGGGGCGGACAAGGGCAAAGAGGGGCGGACAAGGGCAAAGAGGGGCGGACAAATTTGGAGAATGAGGGACAAGGGCAAAGAGGGGCGGACAAGTTTGGAGAATGAGGGACAAGGGCAAAGAGGGGCGGACAAGTTTGGAGAATGAGGGACAAGGGCAAAGAGGGGCGGACAAGTTTGGAGAATGAGGGACAAGGGCAAAGAGGGGCGGACAAGTTTGGAGAATGAGGGACAAGGGCAAAGGGGGGCGGACAAGTTTGGAGAATGAGGGACAAGGGCAAAGGGGGGCGGACAAGTTTGGAGAATGAGGGACAAGGGCAAAGAGGGGCGGACAAGTTTGGAGAATGAGGGACAAGGGCAAAGAGGGGCGGACAAGTTTGGAGAATGAGGGACAAGGGCAAAGAGGGGCGGACAAGTTTGGAGAATAAGGGACAAGGGCAAAGAGGGGCGGACAAGGGCAAAGAGGGGCGGACAAGGGCAAAGAGGGGCGGACAAGGGCAAAGAGGGGCGGACAAGGGCAAAGAGGGGCGGACAAGGGCAAAGAGGGGCGGACAAGGGCAAAGAGGGGCGGACAAGGGCAAAGAGGGGCGGACAAGGGCAAAGAGGGGCGGACAAGGGCAAAGAGGGGCGGACAAGGGCAAAGAGGGGCGGACAAGGGCAAAGAGGGGCGGACAAGGGCAAAGAGGGGCGGACAAGGGCAAAGAGGGGCGGACAAGGGCAAAGAGGGGCGGACAAGGGCAAAGAGGGGCGGACAAGGGCAAAGAGGGGCGGACAAGGGCAAAGAGGGGCGGACAAGGGCAAAGAAAGAGGGGCGGACAAGGGCAAAGAAAGAGGGGCGGACAAGGGCAAAGAAAGAGGGGCGGACAAGGGCAAAGAAAGAGGGGCGGACAAGGGCAAAGAAAGAGGGGCGGACAAGGGCAAAGAGGGGCGGACAAGGGCAAAGAGGGGCGGACAAGGGCAAAGAGGGGCGGACAAGGGCAAAGAGGGGCGGACAAGGGCAAAGAGGGGCGGACAAGGGCAAAGAGGGGCGGACAAGGGCAAAGAGGGGCGGACAAGGGCAAAGAGGGGCGGACAAGGGCAAAGAGGGGCGGACAAGGGCAAAGAGGGGCGGACAAGGGCAAAGAGGGGCGGACAAGGGCAAAGAGGGGCGGACAAGGGCAAAGAGGGGCGGACAAGGGCAAAGAGGGGCGGACAAGGGCAAAGAGGGGCGGACAAGGGCAAAGAGGGGCGGACAAGGGCAAAGAGGGGCGGACAAGGGCAAAGAGGGGCGGACAAGGGCAAAGAGGGGCGGACAAGGGCAAAGAGGGGCGGACAAGGGCAAAGAGGGGCGGACAAGGGCAAAGAGGGGTGGACAAGTTTGGAGAATAAGGGACAAGGGCATAGAGGGGCGGACAAGGGCATAGAGGGGCGGACAAGGGCATAGAGGGGCGGACAAGGGCAAAGAGGGGCGGACAAGGGCAAAGAGGGGCGGACAAGGGCAAAGAGGGGCGGACAAGGGCAAAGAGGGGCGGACAAGGGCAAAGAGGGGCGGACAAGGGCAAAGAGGGGCGGACAAGGGCAAAGAGGGGCGGACAAGTTTGGAGAATGAGGGACAAGGGCAAAGAGGGGCGGACAAGTTTGGAGAATGAGGGACAAGGGCAAAGAGGGGCGGACAAGTTTGGAGAATGAGGGACAAGGGCAAAGAGGGGCGGACAAGTTTGGAGAATGAGGGACAAGGGCAAAGAGGGGCGGACAAGTTTGGAGAATGAGGGACAAGGGCAAAGAGGGGCGGACAAGTTTGGAGAATGAGGGACAAGGGCAAAGAGGGGCGGACAAGTTTGGAGAATGAGGGACAAGGGCAAAGAGGGGCGGACAAGTTTGGAGAATGAGGGACAAGGGCAAAGAGGGGCGGACAAGTTTGGAGAATGAGGGACAAGGGCAAAGAGGGGCGGACAAGTTTGGAGAATGAGGGACAAGGGCAAAGAGGGGCGGACAAGGGCAAAGAGGGGCGGACAAGGGCAAAGAGGGGCGGACAAGGGCAAAGAGGGGCGGACAAGGGCAAAGAGGGGCGGACAAGGGCAAAGAGGGGCAGACAAGGGCAAAGAGGGGCGGACAAGGGCAAAGAGGGGCGGACAAGGGCAAAGAGGGGCGGACAAGGGCAAAGAGGGGCGGACAAGGGCAAAGAGGGGCGGACAAGGGCAAAGAGGGGCGGACAAGGGCAAAGAGGGGCGGACAAGGGCAAAGAGGGGCGGACAAGGGCAAAGAGGGGCGGACAAGGGCAAAGAGGGGCGGACAAGGGCAAAGAGGGGCGGACAAGGGCAAAGAGGGGCGGACAAGGGCAAAGAGGGGCGGACAAGGGCAAAGAGGGGCGGACAAGGGCAAAGAGGGGCGGACAAGGGCAAAGAGGGGCGGAAGAGTTTGGAGAATAAGGGGCAAGGGCAAAGAGGGGCGGACAAGTTTGGAGAATAAGGGGCAAGGGCAAAGAGGGGCGGACAAGTTTGGAGAATAAGGGGCAAGGGCAAAGAGGGGCGGACAAGTTTGGAGAATAAGGGGCAAGGGCAAAGAGGGGCGGACAAGTTTGGAGAATAAGGGACAAGGGCAAAGAGGGGCGGACAAGTTTGGAGAATAAGGGACAAGGGCAAAGAGGGGCGGACAAGTTTGGAGAATAAGGGACAAGGGCAAAGAGGGGCGGACAAGGGCAAAGAGGGGCGGACAAGGGCAAAGAGGGGCGGACAAGGGCAAAGAGGGGCGGACAAGGGCAAAGAGGGGCGGACAAGGGCAAAGAGGGGCGGACAAGGGCAAAGAGGGGCGGACAAGGGCAAAGAGGGGCGGACAAGGGCAAAGAGGGGCGGACAAGGGCAAAGAGGGGCGGACAAGGGCAAAGAGGGGCGGACAAGGGCAAAGAGGGGCGGACAAGGGCAAAGAGGGGCGGACAAGGGCAAAGAGGGGCGGACAAGGGCAAAGAGGGGCGGACAAGGGCAAAGAGGGGCGGACAAGTTTGGAGAATAAGGGACAAGGGCAAAGAGGGGCGGACAAGTTTGGAGAATAAGGGACAAGGGCAAAGAGGGGCGGACAAGTTTGGAGAATAAGGGACAAGGGCAAAGAGGGGCGGACAAGTTTGGAGAATAAGGGACAAGGGCAAAGAGGGGCGGACAAGTTTGGAGAATAAGGGACAAGGGCAAAGAGGGGCGGACAAGTTTGGAGAATAAGGGACAAGGGCAAAGAGGGGCGGACAAGGGCAAAGAGGGGCGGACAAGGGCAAAGAGGGGCGGACAAGGGCAAAGAGGGGCGGACAAGGGCAAAGAGGGGCGGACAAGGGCAAAGAGGGGCGGACAACGGCAAAGAGGGGCGGACAAGGGCAAAGAGGGGCGGACAAGGGCAAAGAGGGGCGGACAAGGGCAAAGAGGGGCGGACAAGGGCAAAGAGGGGCGGACAAGTTTGGAGAATAAGGGACAAGGGCAAAGAGGGGCGGACAAGTTTGGAGAATAAGGGACAAGGGCAAAGAGGGGCGGACAAGGGCAAAGAGGGGCGGACAAGGGCAAAGAGGGGCGGACAAGGGCAAAGAGGGGCGGACAAGGGCAAAGAGGGGCGGACAAGGGCAAAGAGGGGCGGACAAGGGCAAAGAGGGGCGGACAAGGGCAAAGAGGGGCGGACAAGGGCAAAGAGGGGCGGACAAGGGCAAAGAGGGGCGGACAAGGGCAAAGAGGGGCGGACAAGGGCAAAGAGGGGCGGACAAGGGCAAAGAGGGGCGGACAAGGGCAAAGAGGGGCGGACAAGGGCAAAGAGGGGCGGACAAGGGCAAAGAGGGGCGGACAAGGGCAAAGAGGGGCGGACAAGGGCAAAGAGGGGCGGACAAGGGCAAAGAGGGGCGGACAAGGGCAAAGAGGGGCGGACAAGGGCAAAGAGGGGCGGACAAGGGCAAAGAGGGGCGGACAAGGGCAAAGAGGGGCGGACAAGGGCAAAGAGGGGCGGACAAGGGCAAAGAGGGGCGGACAAGGGCAAAGAGGGGCGGACAAGGGCAAAGAGGGGCGGACAAGGGCAAAGAGGGGCGGACAAGGGCAAAGAGGGGCGGACAAGGGCAAAGAGGGGCGGACAAGGGCAAAGAGGGGCGGACAAGGGCAAAGAGGGGCGGACAAGGGCAAAGAGGGGCGGACAAGTTTGGAGAATAAGGGACAAGGGCAAAGAGGGGCGGACAAGTTTGGAGAATAAGGGACAAGGGCAAAGAGGGGCGGACAAGTTTGGAGAATAAGGGACAAGGGCAAAGAGGGGCGGACAAGGGCAAAGAGGGGCGGACAAGGGCAAAGAGGGGCGGACAAGTTTGGAGAATAAGGGACAAGGGCAAAGAGGGGCGGACAAGGGCAAAGAGGGGCGGACAAGGGCAAAGAGGGGCGGACAAGGGCAAAGAGGGGCGGACAAGGGCAAAGAGGGGCGGACAAGGGCAAAGAGGGGCGGACAAGGGCAAAGAGGGGCGGACAAGGGCAAAGAGGGGCGGACAAGGGCAAAGAGGGGCGGACAAGGGCAAAGAGGGGCGGACAAGGGCAAAGAGGGGCGGACAAGGGCAAAGAGGGGCGGACAAGGGCAAAGAGGGGCGGACAAGTTTGGAGAATAAGGGACAAGGGCAAAGAGGGGCGGACAAGTTTGGAGAATAAGGGACAAGGGCAAAGAGGGGCGGACAAGTTTGGAGAATAAGGGACAAGGGCAAAGAGGGGCGGACAAGTTTGGAGAATAAGGGACAAGGGCAAAGAGGGGCGGACAAGTTTGGAGAATAAGGGACAAGGGCAAAGAGGGGCGGACAAGTTTGGAGAATAAGGGACAAGGGCAAAGAGGGGCGGACAAGTTTGGAGAATAAGGGACAAGGGCAAAGAGGGGCGGACAAGGGCAAAGAGGGGCGGACAAGGGCAAAGAGGGGCGGACAAGGGCAAAGAGGGGCGGACAAGGGCAAAGAGGGGCGGACAAGGGCAAAGAGGGGCGGACAAGGGCAAAGAGGGGCGGACAAGGGCAAAGAGGGGCGGACAAGTTTGGAGAATAAGGGACAAGGGCAAAGAGGGGCGGACAAGGGCAAAGAGGGGCGGACAAGGGCAAAGAGGGGCGGACAAGGGCAAAGAGGGGCGGACAAGGGCAAAGAGGGGCGGACAAGGGCAAAGAGGGGCGGACAAGTTTGGAGAATAAGGGACAAGGGCAAAGAGGGGCGGACAAGGGCAAAGAGGGGCGGACAAGGGCAAAGAGGGGCGGACAAGGGCAAAGAGGGGCGGACAAGGGCAAAGAGGGGCGGACAAGGGCAAAGAGGGGCGGACAAGGGCAAAGAGGGGCGGACAAGGGCAAAGAGGGGCGGACAAGGGCAAAGAGGGGCGGACAAGGGCAAAGAGGGGCGGACAAGGGCAAAGAGGGGCGGACAAGGGCAAAGAGGGGCGGACAAGGGCAAAGAGGGGCGGACAAGGGCAAAGAGGGGCGGACAAGTTTGGAGAATAAGGGACAAGGGCAAAGAGGGGCGGACAAGGGCAAAGAGGGGCGGACAAGGGCAAAGAGGGGCGGACAAGTTGGAGAATAAGGGACAAGGGCAAAGAGGGGCGGACAAGGGCAAAGAGGGGCGGACAAGGGCAAAGAGGGGCGGACAAGGGCAAAGAGGGGCGGACAAGGGCAAAGAGGGGCGGACAAGGGCAAAGAGGGGCGGACAAGGGCAAAGAGGGGCGGACAAGGGCAAAGAGGGGCGGACAAGGGCAAAGAGGGGCGGACAAGGGCAAAGAGGGGCGGACAAGGGCAAAGAGGGGCGGACAAGGGCAAAGAGGGGCGGACAAGGGCAAAGAGGGGCGGACAAGGGCAAAGAGGGGCGGACAAGGGCAAAGAGGGGCGGACAAGGGCAAAGAGGGGCGGACAAGGGCAAAGAGGGGCGGACAAGGGCAAAGAGGGGCGGACAAGGGCAAAGAGGGGCGGACAAGGGCAAAGAGGGGCGGACAAGGGCAAAGAGGGGCGGACAAGGGCAAAGAGGGGCGGACAAGGGCAAAGAGGGGCGGACAAGGGCAAAGAGGGGCGGACAAGTGGCAAAGAGGGGCGGACAAGGGCAAAGAGGGGCGGACAAGTGGCAAAGAGGGGCGGACAAGGGCAAAGAGGGGCGGACAAGTTTGGAGAATAAGGGACAAGGGCAAAGAGGGGCGGACAAGTTTGGAGAATAAGGGACAAGGGCAAAGAGGGGCGGACAAGTTTGGAGAATAAGGGACAAGGGCAAAGAGGGGCGGACAAGTTTGGAGAATAAGGGACAAGGGCAAAGAGGGGCGGACAAGTTTGGAGAATAAGGGACAAGGGCAAAGAGGGGCGGACAAGTTGGAGAATAAGGGACAAGGGCAAAGAGGGGCGGACAAGTTGGAGAATAAGGGGACAAGGGCAAAGAGGGGCGGACAAGTTTGGAGAATAAGGGACAAGGGCAAAGAGGGGCGGACAAGTTTGGAGAATAAGGGGACAAGGGCAAAGAGGGGCGGACAAGTTGGAGAATAAGGGACAAGGGCAAAGAGGGGCGGACAAGTTGGAGAATAAGGGGACAAGGGCAAAGAGGGGCGGACAAGTTGGAGAATAAGGGACAAGGGCAAAGAGGGGCGGACAAGGGCAAAGAGGGGCGGACAAGGGCAAAGAGGGGCGGACAAGGGCAAAGAGGGGCGGACAAGGGCAAAGAGGGGCGGACAAGTTGGAGAATAAGGGCGACAAGGGCAAAGAGGGGCGGACAAGGGCAAAGAGGGGCGGACAAGGGCAAAGAGGGGCGGACAAGGGCAAAGAGGGGCGGACAAGGGCAAAGAGGGGCGGACAAGGGCAAAGAGGGGCGGACAAGGGCAAAGAGGGGCGGACAAGTTGGAGAATAAGGGACAAGGGCAAAGAGGGGCGGACAAGGGCAAAGAGGGGCGGACAAGGGCAAAGAGGGGCGGACAAGGGCAAAGAGGGGCGGACAAGGGCAAAGAGGGGCGGACAAGGGCAAAGAGGGGCGGACAAGGGCAAAGAGGGGCGGACAAGGGCAAAGAGGGGCGGACAAGGGCAAAGAGGGGCGGACAAGGGCAAAGAGGGGCGGACAAGGGCAAAGAGGGGCGGACAAGGGCAAAGAGGGGCGGACAAGGGCAAAGAGGGGCGGACAAGGGCAAAGAGGGGCGGACAAGGGCAAAGAGGGGCGGACAAGGGCAAAGAGGGGCGGACAAGGGCAAAGAGGGGCGGACAAGGGCAAAGAGGGGCGGACAAGGGCAAAGAGGGGCGGACAAGGGCAAAGAGGGGCGGACAAGGGCAAAGAGGGGCGGACAAGGGCAAAGAGGGGCGGACAAGGGCAAAGAGGGGCGGACAAGGGCAAAGAGGGGCGGACAAGTGGGCAGAAGAGGGGCGGACAAGGGCAAAGAGGGGCGGACAAGGGCAAAGAGGGGCGGACAAGGGCAAAGAGGGGCGGACAAGGGCAAAGAGGGGCGGACAAGGGCAAAGAGGGGCGGACAAGGGCAAAGAGGGGCGGACAAGGGCAAAGAGGGGCGGACAAGGGCAAAGAGGGGCGGACAAGGGCAAAGAGGGGCGGACAAGGGCAAAGAGGGGCGGACAAGGGCAAAGAGGGGCGGACAAGGGCAAAGAGGGGCGGACAAGGGCAAAGAGGGGCGGACAAGGGCAAAGAGGGGCGGACAAGGGCAAAGAGGGGCGGACAAGGGCAAAGAGGGGCGGACAAGGGCAAAGAGGGGCGGACAAGGGCAAAGAGGGGCGGACAAGGGCAAAGAGGGGCGGACAAGGGCAAAGAGGGGCGGACAAGGGCAAAGAGGGGCGGACAAGGGCAAAGAGGGGCGGACAAGGGCAAAGAGGGGCGGACAAGGGCAAAGAGGGGCGGACAAGGGCAAAGAGGGGCGGACAAGGGCAAAGAGGGGCGGACAAGGGCAAAGAGGGGCGGACAAGGGCAAAGAGGGGCGGACAAGGGCAAAGAGGGGCGGACAAGGGCAAAGAGGGGCGGACAAGGGCAAAGAGGGGCGGACAAGGGCAAAGAGGGGCGGACAAGGGCAAAGAGGGGCGGACAAGGGCAAAGAGGGGCGGACAAGGGCAAAGAGGGGCGGACAAGGGCAAAGAGGGGCGGACAAGGGCAAAGAGGGGCGGACAAGGGCAAAGAGGGGCGGACAAGGGCAAAGAGGGGCGGACAAGGGCGAAAGAGGGCGGACAAGGGCAAAGAGGGGCGGACAAGGGCAAAGAGGGGCGGACAAGGGCAAAGAGGGGCGGACAAGGGCAAAGAGGGGCGACAAGGGCAAAGAGGGGCGGACAAGGGCAAAGAGGGCGGACAAGGGCAAAGAGGGGCGGACAAGGGCAAAGAGGGGCGGACAAGGGCAAAGAGGGGCGGACAAGGGCAAAGAGGGGCGGACAAGGGCAAAGAGGGGCGGACAAGGGCAAAGAGGGCGGACAAGGGCAAAGAGGGGCGGACAAGGGCGAAAGAGGGGCGGACAAGGGCAAAGAGGGGCGGACAAGGCAAGAGAGGAAGCGGACAAGGGCAAAGAGGGGCGGACAAGTTCGGAGAATAAGGGACAAGGGCAAGAGGGCGACAGTTCGGAGAATAAGGGACAAGGGCAAAGAGGGGCGGACAAGTTCGGAGAATAAGGGACAAGGGCAAAGAGGGGCGGACAAGTTCGGAGAATAAGGGACAAGGGCAAAGAGGGGCGGACAAGTTCGGAGAATAAGGGACAAGGGCAAAGAGGGGCGGACAAGTTCGGAGAATAAGGGACAAGGGCAAAGAGGGGCGGACAAGTTCGGAGAATAAGGGACAAGGGCAAAGAGGGGCGGACAAGTTCGGAGAATAAGGGACAAGGGCAAAGAGGGGCGGACAAGTTCGGAGAATAAGGGACAAGGGCAAAGAGGGGCGGACAAGTTCGGAGAATAAGGGACAAGGGCAAAGAGGGGCGGACAAGTTCGGAGAATAAGGGACAAGGGCAAAGAGGGGCGGACAAGTTCGGAGAATAAGGGACAAGGGCAAAGAGGGGCGGACAAGTTTGGAGAATAAGGGACAAGGGCAAAGAGGGGCGGACAAGTTTGGAGAATAAGGGACAAGGGCAAAGAGGGGCGGACAAGTTTGGAGAATAAGGGACAAGGGCAAAGAGGGGCGGACAAGTTTGGAGAATAAGGGACAAGGGCAAAGAGGGGCGGACAAGTTTGGAGAATAAGGGACAAGGGCAAAGAGGGGCGGACAAGTTTGGAGAATAAGGGACAAGGGCAAAGAGGGGCGGACAAGTTTGGAGAATAAGGGACAAGGGCAAAGAGGGGCGGACAAGTTTGGAGAATAAGGGACAAGGGCAAAGAGGGGCGGACAAGTTTGGAGAATAAGGGACAAGGGCAAAGAGGGGCGGACAAGGGCAAAGAA
>NW_027207174.1:0-19813 GCF_032191515.1 Phaenicophaeus curvirostris
GGCAAAGAGGGGCGGACAAGGGCAAAGAGGGGCGGACAAGGGCAAAGAGGGGCGGACAAGGGCAAAGAGGGGCGGACAAGGGCAAAGAGGGGCGGACAAGGGCAAAGAGGGGCGGACAAGGGCAAAGAGGGGCGGACAAGGGCAAAGAGGGGCGGACAAGGGCAAAGAGGGGCGGACAAGGGCAAAGAGGGGCGGACAAGGGCAAAGAGGGGCGGACAAGGGCAAAGAGGGGCGGACAAGGGCAAAGAGGGGCGGACAAGGGCAAAGAGGGGCGGACAAGGGCAAAGAGGGGCGGACAAGGGCAAAGAGGGGCGGACAAGGGCAAAGAGGGGCGGACAAGGGCAAAGAGGGGCGGACAAGGGCAAAGAGGGGCGGACAAGATCGGAGAATACGGGACAAGGGCAAAGAGGGGCGGACAAGATCGGAGAATACGGGACAAGGGCAAAGAGGGGCGGACAAGATCGGAGAATACGGGACAAGGGCAAAGAGGGGCGGACAAGGGCAAAGAGGGGCGGACAAGGGCAAAGAGGGGCGGACAAGGGCAAAGAGGGGCGGACAAGGGCAAAGAGGGGCGGACAAGGGCAAAGAGGGGCGGACAAGGGCAAAGAGGGGCGGACAAGGGCAAAGAGGGGCGGACAAGGGCAAAGAGGGGCGGACAAGGGCAAAGAGGGGCGGACAAGGGCAAAGAGGGGCGGACAAGGGCAAAGAGGGGCGGACAAGGGCAAAGAGGGGCGGACAAGGGCAAAGAGGGGCGGACAAGGGCAAAGAGGGGCGGACAAGGGCAAAGAGGGGCGGACAAGGGCAAAGAGGGGCGGACAAGGGCAAAGAGGGGCGGACAAGGGCAAAGAGGGGCGGACAAGGGCAAAGAGGGGCGGACAAGGGCAAAGAGGGGCGGACAAGGGCAAAGAGGGGCGGACAAGGGCAAAGAGGGGCGGACAAGGGCAAAGAGGGGCGGACAAGGGCAAAGAGGGGCGGACAAGGGCAAAGAGGGGCGGACAAGATCGGAGAATACGGGACAAGGGCAAAGAGGGGCGGACAAGGGCAAAGAGGGGCGGACAAGGGCAAAGAGGGGCGGACAAGGGCAAAGAGGGGCGGACAAGGGCAAAGAGGGGCGGACAAGGGCAAAGAGGGGCGGACAAGGGCAAAGAGGGGCGGACAAGGGCAAAGAGGGGCGGACAAGGGCAAAGAGGGGCGGACAAGGGCAAAGAGGGGCGGACAAGATCGGAGAATACGGGACAAGGGCAAAGAGGGGCGGACAAGATCGGAGAATACGGGACAAGGGCAAAGAGGGGCGGACAAGGGCAAAGAGGGGCGGACAAGGGCAAAGAGGGGCGGACAAGGGCAAAGAGGGGCGGACAAGGGCAAAGAGGGGCGGACAAGGGCAAAGAGGGGCGGACAAGGGCAAAGAGGGGCGGACAAGGGCAAAGAGGGGCGGACAAGGGCAAAGAGGGGCGGACAAGGGCAAAGAGGGGCGGACAAGGGCAAAGAGGGGCGGACAAGATCGGAGAATACGGGACAAGGGCAAAGAGGGGCGGACAAGATCGGAGAATACGGGACAAGGGCAAAGAGGGGCGGACAAGGGCAAAGAGGGGCGGACAAGGGCAAAGAGGGGCGGACAAGGGCAAAGAGGGGCGGACAAGGGCAAAGAGGGGCGGACAAGGGCAAAGAGGGGCGGACAAGGGCAAAGAGGGGCGGACAAGATCGGAAAATACGGGACAAGGGCAAAGAGGGGCGGACAAGATCGGAGAATACGGGACAAGGGCAAAGAGGGGCGGACAAGGGCAAAGAGGGGCGGACAAGGGCAAAGAGGGGCGGACAAGGGCAAAGAGGGGCGGACAAGGGCAAAGAGGGGCGGACAAGGGCAAAGAGGGGCGGACAAGGGCAAAGAGGGGCGGACAAGGGCAAAGAGGGGCGGACAAGGGCAAAGAGGGGCGGACAAGGGCAAAGAGGGGCGGACAAGGGCAAAGAGGGGCGGACAAGGGCAAAGAGGGGCGGACAAGGGCAAAGAGGGGCGGACAAGGGCAAAGAGGGGCGGACAAGGGCAAAGAGGGGCGGACAAGGGCAAAGAGGGGCGGACAAGGGCAAAGAGGGGCGGACAAGGGCAAAGAGGGGCGGACAAGGGCAAAGAGGGGCGGACAAGGGCAAAGAGGGGCGGACAAGGGCAAAGAGGGGCGGACAAGGGCAAAGAGGGGCGGACAAGGGCAAAGAGGGGCGGAC
This sequence comes from Phaenicophaeus curvirostris, assembly GCF_032191515.1. NCBI lineage: Eukaryota > Metazoa > Chordata > Aves > Cuculiformes > Cuculidae > Phaenicophaeus > Phaenicophaeus curvirostris. The sequence goes on from NW_027207174.1 coordinate 2,218, forward strand.
AAGGGCAAAGAGGGGCGGACAAGGGCAAAGAGGGGCGGACAAGGGCAAAGAGGGGCGGACAAGGGCAAAGAGGGGCGGACAAGGGCAAAGAGGGGCGGACAAGGGCAAAGAGGGGCGGACAAGGGCAAAGAGGGGCGGACAAGGGCAAAGAGGGGCGGACAAGGGCAAAGAGGGGCGGACAAGGGCAAAGAGGGGCGGACAAGGGCAAAGAGGGGCGGACAAGGGCAAAGAGGGGCGGACAAGGGCAAAGAGGGGCGGACAAGGGCAAAGAGGGGCGGACAAGGGCAAAGAGGGGCGGACAAGGGCAAAGAGGGGCGGACAAGGGCAAAGAGGGGCGGACAAGGGCAAAGAGGGGCGGACAAGATCGGAGAATACGGGACAAGGGCAAAGAGGGGCGGACAAGATCGGAGAATACGGGACAAGGGCAACGAGGGGCGGACAAGATCGGAGAATACGGGACAAGAGCAAAGAGGGGCGGAGAAGATCGGAGAATACGGGACAAGGGCAAAGAGGGGCGGAAAAGGGCAAAGAGGGGCGGAAAAATGCAAAGAGGGGCGGACAAGATCGGAGAATACGGGACAAGGGCAAAGAGGGGCGGAAAAGGTCAAAGAGGGGCGGACAAGATCGGAGAATACGGGACAAGGGCAAAGAGGGGCGGACAAGGGCAAAGAGGGGCGGACAAGGGCAAAGAGGGGCGGACAAGGGCAAAGAGGGGCGGACAAGGGCAAAGAGGGGCGGACAAGGGCAAAGAGGGGCGGACAAGGGCAAAGAAGGGCGGACAAGGGCAAAGAGGGGCGGACAAGGGCAAAGAGGGGCGGACAAGGGCAAAGAGGGGCGGACAAGGGCAAAGAGGGGCGGACAAGGGCAAAGAGGGGCGGACAAGGGCAAAGAGGGGCGGACAAGGGCAAAGAGGGGCGGACAAGGGCAAAGAGGGGCGGACAAGGGCAAAGAGGGGCGGACAAGATCGGAGAATACGGGACAAGGGCAAAGAGGGGCGGACAAGATCGGAGAATACGGGACAAGGGCAAAGAGGGGCGGACAAGATCGGAGAATACGGGACAAGGGCAAGGAGGGGCGGACAAGGGCAAGGAGGGGCGGACAAGGGCAAAGAGGGGCGGACAAGGGCAAAGAGGGGCGGACAAGGGCAAAGAGGGGCGGACAAGGGCAAAGAGGGGCGGACAAGGGCAAAGAGGGGCGGACAAGGGCAAAGAGGGGCGGACAAGGGCAAAGAGGGGCGGACAAGGGCAAAGAGGGGCGGACAAGGGCAAAGAGGGGCGGACAAGGGCAAAGAGGGGCGGACAAGATCGGAGAATACGGGACAAGGGCAAAGAGGGGCGGACAAGGGCAAAGAGGGGCGGACAAGGGCAAAGAGGGGCGGACAAGGGCAAAGAGGGGCGGACAAGGGCAAAGAGGGGCGGACAAGGGCAAAGAGGGGCGGACAAGGGCAAAGAGGGGCGGACAAGGGCAAAGAGGGGCGGACAAGGGCAAAGAGGGGCGGACAAGGGCAAAGAGGGGCGGACAAGGGCAAAGAGGGGCGGACAAGGGCAAAGAGGGGCGGACAAGGGCAAAGAGGGGCGGACAAGGGCAAAGAGGGGCGGACAAGGGCAAAGAGGGGCGGACAAGTTCGGAGAATACGGGACAAAGGCAAACAGGGGCGGACAAGTTCGGAGAATACGGGACAAAGGCAAACAGGGGCGGACAAGGGCAAAAAGGGGCGGTCAAGTTCGGAGAATACGGGACAAGGGCAAAGAGGGGCGGTCAAGATCGGAGAATACGGGACAAGGGCAAAGAGGGGCGGAGAAGATCGGAGAATACGGGACAAGGGCAAAGAGGGGCGGACAAGATCGGAGAATACGGGACAAGGGCAAAGAGGGGCGGACAAGGGCAAAGAGGGGCGGACAAGGGCAAAGAGGGGCGGACAAGGGCAAAGAGGGGCGGACAAGGGCAAAGAGGGGCGGACAAGGGCAAAGAGGGGCGGACAAGGGCAAAGAGGGGCGGACAAGGGCAAAGAGGGGCGGACAAGGGCAAAGAGGGGCGGACAAGGGCAAAGAGGGGCGGACAAGGGCAAAGAGGGGCGGACAAGGGCAAAGAGGGGCGGACAAGGGCAAAGAGGGGCGGACAAGGGCAAAGAGGGGCGGACAAGGGCAAAGAGGGGCGGACAAGTTCGGAGAATACGGGACAAGGGCAAACAGGGGCGGACAAGATCGGAGAATACGGGACAAGGGCAAAGAGGGGCGGACAAGATCGGAGAATACGGGACAAGGGCAAAGAGGGGCGGACAAGATCGGAGAATACGGGACAAGGGCAAAGAGGGGCGGACAAGATCGGAGAATACGGGACAAGGGCAAAGAGGGGCGGACAAGGGCAAAGAGGGGCGGACAAGGGCAAAGAGGGGCGGACAAGGGCAAAGAGGGGCGGACAAGGGCAAAGAGGGGCGGACAAGGGCAAAGAGGGGCGGACAAGGGCAAAGAGGGGCGGACAAGGGCAAAGAGGGGCGGACAAGGGCAAAGAGGGGCGGACAAGGGCAAAGAGGGGCGGACAAGGGCAAAGAGGGGCGGACAAGGGCAAAGAGGGGCGGACAAGATCGGAGAATACGGGACAAGGGCAAAGAGGGGCGGACAAGATCGGAGAATACGGGACAAGGGCAAAGAGGGGCGGACGAGGGCAAAGAGGGGCGGACGAGGGCAAAGAGGGGCGGACGAGGGCAAAGAGGGGCGGACGAGGGCAAAGAGGGGCGGACGAGGGCAAAGAGGGGCGGACGAGGGCAAAGAGGGGCGGACGAGGGCAAAGAGGGGCGGACGAGGGCAAAGAGGGGCGGACGAGGGCAAAGAGGGGCGGACGAGGGCAAAGAGGGGCGGACGAGGGCAAAGAGGGGCGGACGAGGGCAAAGAGGGGCGGACGAGGGCAAAGAGGGGCGGACGAGGGCAAAGAGGGGCGGACGAGGGCAAAGAGGGGCGGACGAGGGCAAAGAGGGGCGGACGAGGGCAAAGAGGGGCGGACGAGGGCAAAGAGGGGCGGACGAGGGCAAAGAGGGGCGGACGAGGGCAAAGAGGGGCGGACGAGGGCAAAGAGGGGCGGACAAGGGCAAAGAGGGGCGGACAAGATCGGAGAATACGGGACAAGGGCAAAGAGGGGCGGACAAGATCGGAGAATACGGGACAAGGGCAAAGAGGGGCGGACAAGGGCAAAGAGGGGCGGACAAGGGCAAAGAGGGGCGGACAAGGGCAAAGAGGGGCGGACAAGGGCAAAGAGGGGCGGACAAGGGCAAAGAGGGGCGGACAAGGGCAAAGAGGGGCGGACAAGGGCAAAGAGGGGCGGACAAGGGCAAAGAGGGGCGGACAAGGGCAAAGAGGGGCGGACAAGGGCAAAGAGGGGCGGACAAGGGCAAAGAGGGGCGGACAAGGGCAAAGAGGGGCGGACAAGGGCAAAGAGGGGCGGACAAGGGCAAAGAGGGGCGGACAAGGGCAAAGAGGGGCGGACAAGGGCAAAGAGGGGCGGACAAGGGCAAAGAGGGGCGGACAAGGGCAAAGAGGGGCGGACAAGGGCAAAGAGGGGCGGACAAGGGCAAAGAGGGGCGGACAAGGGCAAAGAGGGGCGGACAAGGGCAAAGAGGGGCGGACAAGGGCAAAGAGGGGCGGACAAGGGCAAAGAGGGGCGGACAAGGGCAAAGAGGGGCGGACAAGGGCAAAGAGGGGCGGACAAGGGCAAAGAGGGGCGGACAAGGGCAAAGAGGGGCGGACAAGGGCAAAGAGGGGCGGACAAGATCGGAGAATACGGGACAAGGGCAAAGAGGGGCGGACAAGATCGGAGAATACGGGACAAGGGCAAAGAGGGGCGGAGAAGATCGGAGAATACGGGACAAGGGCAAAGAGGTGCGGAAAAGGGCAAAGAGGGGCGGACAAAGGCAAAGAGGGGCGGACAAGATCGGAGAATACGGGACAAGGGCAAAGAGGGGCGGACAAGGTCAAAGAGGGGCGGACAAGAGCGGAGAATACGGGACAAGGGCAAAGAGGGGCGGACAAGGGCAAAGAGGGGCGGACAAGGGCAAAGAGGGGCGGACAAGGGCAAAGAGGGGCGGACAAGGGCAAAGAGGGGCGGACAAGGGCAAAGAGGGGCGGACAAGATCGGAGAATACGGGACAAGGGCAAAGAGGGGCGGACAAGGGCAAAGAGGGGCGGACAAGGGCAAAGAGGGGCGGACAAGGGCAAAGAGGGGCGGACAAGGGCAAAGAGGGGCGGACAAGGGCAAAGAGGGGCGGACAAGGGCAAAGAGGGGCGGACAAGGGCAAAGAGGGGCGGACAAGGGCAAAGAGGGGCGGACAAGGGCAAAGAGGGGCGGACAAGGGCCAAGAGGGGCGGACAAGGGCCAAGAGGGGCGGACAAGGGCCAAGAGGGGCGGACAAGGGCCAAGAGGGGCGGACAAGGGCAAAGAGGGGCGGACAAGGGCAAAGAGGGGCGGACAAGGGCAAAGAGGGGCGGACAAGATCGGAGAATACGGGACAAGGGCAAAGAGGGGCGGACAAGGGCAAAGAGGGGCGGACAAGGGCAAAGAGGGGCGGACAAGGGCAAAGAGGGGCGGACAAGGGCAAAGAGGGGCGGACAAGGGCAAAGAGGGGCGGACAAGGGCAAAGAGGGGCGGACAAGGGCAAAGAGGGGCGGACAAGGGCAAAGAGGGGCGGACAAGGGCAAAGAGGGGCGGACAAGGGCAAAGAGGGGCGGACAAGATCGGAGAATACGGGACAAGGGCAAAGAGGGGCGGACAAGATCGGAGAATACGGGACAAGGGCAAAGAGGGGCGGACAAGATCGGAGAATACGGGACAAGGGCAAAGAGGGGCGGACAAGATCGGAGAATACGGGACAAGGGCAAAGAGGGGCGGACAAGGGCAAAGAGGGGCGGACAAGGGCAAAGAGGGGCGGACAAGGGCAAAGAGGGGCGGACAAGGGCAAAGAGGGGCGGACAAGGGCAAAGAGGGGCGGACAAGGGCAAAGAGGGGCGGACAAGGGCAAAGAGGGGCGGACAAGGGCAAAGAGGGGCGGACAAGGGCAAAGAGGGGCGGACAAGGGCAAAGAGGGGCGGACAAGGGCAAAGAGGGGCGGACAAGATCGGAGAATACGGGACAAGGGCAAAGAGGGGCGGACAAGATCGGAGAATACGGGACAAGGGCAAAGAGGGGCGGACAAGATCGGAGAATACGGGACAAGGGCAAAGAGGGGCGGACAAGATCGGAGAATACGGGACAAGGGCAAAGAGGGGCGGAGAAGATCGGAGAATACGGGACAAGGGCAAAGAGGGGCGGACAAGGGCAAAGAGGGGCGGACAAAGGCAAAGAGGGGCGGACAAGATCGGAAAATACGGGACAAGGGCAAAGAGGGGCGGACAAGGTCAAAGAGGGGCGGACAAGATCGGAGAATACGGGACAAGGGCAAAGAGGGGCGGACAAGGGCAAAGAGGGGCGGACAAGGGCAAAGAGGGGCGGACAAGGGCAAAGAGGGGCGGACAAGGGCAAAGAGGGGCGGACAAGGGCAAAGAGGGGCGGACAATATCGGAGAATACGGGACAAGGGCAAAGAGGGGCGGACAAGGGCAAAGAGGGGCGGACAAGGGCAAAGGGGGGCGGACAAGGGCAAAGGGGGGCGGACAAGGGCAAAGGGGGGCGGACAAGGGCAAAGGGGGGCGGACAAGGGCAAAGGGGGGCGGACAAGGGCAAAGGGGGGCGGACAAGGGCAAAGGGGGGCGGACAAGGGCAAAGGGGGGCGGACAAGGGCAAAGGGGGGCGGACAAGGGCAAAGGGGGGCGGACAAGGGCAAAGAGGGGCGGACAAGGGCAAAGAGGGGCGGACAAGGGCAAAGAGGGGCGGACAAGGGCAAAGAGGGGCGGACAAGGGCAAAGAGGGGCGGACAAGATCGGAGAATACGGGACAAGGGCAAAGAGGGGCGGACAAGATCGGAGAATACGGGACAAGGGCAAAGAGGGGCGGACAAGATCGGAGAATACGGGACAAGGGCAAAGAGGGGCGGACAAGGGCAAAGAGGGGCGGACAAGTTCGGAGAATACGGGACAAGGGCAAAGAGGGGCGGACAAGGGCAAAGAGGGGCGGACAAGTTCGGAGAATACGGGACAAGGGCAAAGAGGGGCGGACAAGGGCAAAGAGGGGCGGACAAGTTCGGAGAATACGGGACAAGGGCAAAGAGGGGCGGACAAGGGCAAAGAGGGGCGGACAAGTTCGGAGAATACGGGACAAGGGCAAAGAGGGGCGGACAAGGGCAAAGAGGGGCGGACAAGTTCGGAGAATACGGGACAAGGGCAAAGAGGGGCGGACAAGGGCAAAGAGGGGCGGACAAGTTCGGAGAATACGGGACAAGGGCAAAGAGGGGCGGACAAGTTCGGAGAATACGGGACAAGGGCAAAGAGGGGCGGACAAGTTCGGAGAATACGGGACAAGGGCAAAGAGGGGCGGACAAGTTCGGAGAATACGGGACAAGGGCAAAGAGGGGCGGACAAGTTCGGAGAATACGGGACAAGGGCAAAGAGGGGCGGACAAGTTCGGAGAATACGGGACAAGGGCAAAGAGGGGCGGACAAGTTCGGAGAATACGGGACAAGGGCAAAGAGGGGCGGACAAGTTCGGAGAATACGGGACAAGGGCAAAGAGGGGCGGACAAGTTCGGAGAATACGGGACAAGGGCAAAGAGGGGCGGACAAGTTCGGAGAATACGGGACAAGGGCAAAGAGGGGCGGACAAGTTCGGAGAATACGGGACAAGGGCAAAGAGGGGCGGACAAGGGCAAAGAGGGGCGGACAAGGGCAAAGAGGGGCGGACAAGGGCAAAGAGGGGCGGACAAGGGCAAAGAGGGGCGGACAAGTTCGGAGAATACGGGACAAGGGCAAAGAGGGGCGGACAAGTTCGGAGAATACGGGACAAGGGCAAAGAGGGGCGGACAAGTTCGGAGAATACGGGACAAGGGCAAAGAGGGGCGGACAAGTTCGGAGAATACGGGACAAGGGCAAAGAGGGGCGGACAAGTTCGGAGAATACGGGACAAGGGCAAAGAGGGGCGGACAAGTTCGGAGAATACGGGACAAGGGCAAAGAGGGGCGGACAAGTTCGGAGAATACGGGACAAGGGCAAAGAGGGGCGGACAAGGGCAAAGAGGGGCGGACAAGGGCAAAGAGGGGCGGACAAGTTCGGAGAATACGGGACAAGGGCAAAGAGGGGCGGACAAGGGCAAAGAGGGGCGGACAAGGGCAAAGAGGGGCGGACAAGGGCAAAGAGGGGCGGACAAGGGCAAAGAGGGGCGGACAAGGGCAAAGAGGGGCGGACAAGGGCAAAGAGGGGCGGACAAGGGCAAAGAGGGGCGGACAAGGGCAAAGAGGGGCGGACAAGGGCAAAGAGGGGCGGACAAGGGCAAAGAGGGGCGGACAAGGGCAAAGAGGGGCGGACAAGGGCAAAGAGGGGCGGACAAGGGCAAAGAGGGGCGGACAAGGGCAAAGAGGGGCGGACAAGGGCAAAGAGGGGCGGACAAGGGCAAAGAGGGGCGGACAAGGGCAAAGAGGGGCGGACAAGGGCAAAGAGGGGCGGACAAGGGCAAAGAGGGGCGGACAAGTTCGGAGAATACGGGACAAGGGCAAAGAGGGGCGGACAAGTTCGGAGAATACGGGACAAGGGCAAAGAGGGGCGGACAAGTTCGGAGAATACGGGACAAGGGCAAAGAGGGGCGGACAAGTTCGGAGAATACGGGACAAGGGCAAAGAGGGGCGGACAAGTTCGGAGAATACGGGACAAGGGCAAAGAGGGGCGGACAAGTTCGGAGAATACGGGACAAGGGCAAAGAGGGGCGGACAAGTTCGGAGAATACGGGACAAGGGCAAAGAGGGGCGGACAAGTTCGGAGAATACGGGACAAGGGCAAAGAGGGGCGGACAAGTTCGGAGAATACGGGACAAGGGCAAAGAGGGGCGGACAAGGGCAAAGAGGGGCGGACAAGGGCAAAGAGGGGCGGACAAGGGCAAAGAGGGGCGGACAAGTTCGGAGAATACGGGACAAGGGCAAAGAGGGGCGGACAAGTTCGGAGAATACGGGACAAGGGCAAAGAGGGGCGGACAAGTTCGGAGAATACGGGACAAGGGCAAAGAGGGGCGGACAAGTTCGGAGAATACGGGACAAGGGCAAAGAGGTGCGGACAAGTTCGGAGAATACGGGACAAGGGCAAAGAGGGGCGGACAAGTTCGGAGAATACGGGACAAGGGCAAAGAGGGGCGGACAAGTTCGGAGAATACGGGACAAGGGCAAAGAGGGGCGGACAAGTTCGGAGAATACGGGACAAGGGCAAAGAGGGGCGGACAAGGGCAAAGAGGGGCGGACAAGTTCGGAGAATACGGGACAAGGGCAAAGAGGGGCGGACAAGGGCAAAGAGGGGCGGACAAGTTCGGAGAATACGGGACAAGGGCAAAGAGGGGCGGACAAGGGCAAAGAGGGGCGGACAAGTTCGGAGAATACGGGACAAGGGCAAAGAGGGGCGGACAAGGGCAAAGAGGGGCGGACAAGTTCGGAGAATACGGGACAAGGGCAAAGAGGGGCGGACAAGGGCAAAGAGGGGCGGACAAGTTCGGAGAATACGGGACAAGGGCAAAGAGGGGCGGACAAGGGCAAAGAGGGGCGGACAAGTTCGGAGAATACGGGACAAGGGCAAAGAGGGGCGGACAAGTTCGGAGAATACGGGACAAGGGCAAAGAGGGGCGGACAAGTTCGGAGAATACGGGACAAGGGCAAAGAGGGGCGGACAAGTTCGGAGAATACGGGACAAGGGCAAAGAGGGGCGGACAAGTTCGGAGAATACGGGACAAGGGCAAAGAGGGGCGGACAAGTTCGGAGAATACGGGACAAGGGCAAAGAGGGGCGGACAAGTTCGGAGAATACGGGACAAGGGCAAAGAGGGGCGGACAAGTTCGGAGAATACGGGACAAGGGCAAAGAGGGGCGGACAAGTTCGGAGAATACGGGACAAGGGCAAAGAGGGGCGGACAAGGGCAAAGAGGGGCGGACAAGGGCAAAGAGGGCGGACAAGGGCAAAGAGGGGCGGACAAGTTCGGAGAATACGGGACAAGGGCAAAGAGGGGCGGACAAGTTCGGAGAATACGGGACAAGGGCAAAGAGGGGCGGACAAGTTCGGAGAATACGGGACAAGGGCAAAGAGGGGCGGACAAGTTCGGAGAATACGGGACAAGGGCAAAGAGGGGCGGACAAGTTCGGAGAATACGGGACAAGGGCAAAGAGGGGCGGACAAGTTCGGAGAATACGGGACAAGGGCAAAGAGGGGCGGACAAGTTCGGAGAATACGGGACAAGGGCAAAGAGGGGCGGACAAGTTCGGAGAATACGGGACAAGGGCAAAGAGGGGCGGACAAGGGCAAAGAGGGGCGGACAAGGGCAAAGAGGGGCGGACAAGGGCAAAGAGGGGCGGACAAGGGCAAAGAGGGGCGGACAAGGGCAAAGAGGGGCGGACAAGGGCAAAGAGGGGCGGACAAGGGCAAAGAGGGGCGGACAAGTTCGGAGAATACGGGACAAGGGCAAAGAGGGGCGGACAAGGGCAAAGAGGGGCGGACAAGGGCAAAGAGGGGCGGACAAGGGCAAAGAGGGCGGACAAGGGCAAAGAGGGGCGGACAAGGGCAAAGAGGGGCGGACAAGGGCAAAGAGGGGCGGACAAGGGCAAAGAGGGGCGGACAAGGGCAAAGAGGGGCGGACAAGGGCAAAGAGGGGCGGACAAGGGCAAAGAGGGCGGACAAGGGCAAAGAGGGGCGGACAAGGGCAAAGAGGGGCGGACAAGGGCAAAGAGGGGCGGACAAGGGCAAAGAGGGGCGGACAAGGGCAAAGAGGGGCGGACAAGGGCAAAGAGGGGCGGACAAGGGCAAAGAGGGGCGGACAAGGGCAAAGAGGGCGGACAAGGGCAAAGAGGGGCGGACAAGGGCAAAGAGGGGCGGACAAGGGCAAAGAGGGGCGGACAAGGGCAAAGAGGGGCGGACAAGGGCAAAGAGGGGCGGACAAGGGCAAAGAGGGGCGGACAAGGGCAAAGAGGGGCGGACAAGGGCAAAGAGGGGCGGACAAGGGCAAAGAGGGGCGGACAAGGGCAAAGAGGGGCGGACAAGGCAAAGAGGGGGCGGACAAGGGCAAAGAGGGGCGGACAAGGGCAAAGAGGGGCGGACAAGGGCAAAGAGGGGCGGACAAGGGCAAAGAGGGGCGGACAAGGGCAAAGAGGGGCGGACAAGGGCAAAGAGGGGCGGACAAGGGCAAAGAGGGGCGGACAAGGGCAAAGAGGGGCGGACAAGGGCAAAGAGGGGCGGACAAGTTCGGAGAATACGGGACAAGGGCAAAGAGGGGCGGACAAGGGCAAAGAGGGGCGGACAAGTTCGGAGAATACGGGACAAGGGCAAAGAGGGGCGGACAAGGGCAAAGAGGGGCGGACAAGGGCAAAGAGGGGCGGACAAGGGCAAAGAGGGGCGGACAAGGGCAAAGAGGGGCGGACAAGGGCAAAGAGGGGCGGACAAGGGCAAAGAGGGGCGGACAAGGGCAAAGAGGGGCGGACAAGGGCAAAGAGGGGCGGACAAGGGCAAAGAGGGGCGGACAAGGGCAAAGAGGGGCGGACAAGGGCAAAGAGGGCGGACAAGTTCGGAGAATAAGGGACAAGGGCAAAGAGGGGCGGACAAGGGCAAAGAGGGGCGGACAAGGGCAAAGAGGGGCGGACAAGGGCAAAGAGGGGCGGACAAGGGCAAAGAGGGGCGGACAAGGGCAAAGAGGGGCGGACAAGGGCAAAGAGGGGCGGACAAGGGCAAAGAGGGGCGGACAAGGGCAAAGAGGGGCGGACAAGGGCAAAGAGGGGCGGACAAGGGCAAAGAGGGGCGGACAAGGGCAAAGAGGGGCGGACAAGGGCAAAGAGGGGCGGACAAGGGCAAAGAGGGGCGGACAAGGGCAAAGAGGGGCGGACAAGGGCAAAGAGGGGCGGACAAGGGCAAAGAGGGGCGGACAAGGGCAAAGAGGGGCGGACAAGGGCAAAGAGGGGCGGACAAGGGCAAAGAGGGGCGGACAAGGGCAAAGAGGGGCGGACAAGGGCAAAGAGGGGCGGACAAGGGCAAAGAGGGGCGGACAAGGGCAAAGAGGGGCGGACAAGGGCAAAGAGGGGCGGACAAGGGCAAAGAGGGGCGGACAAGGCAAAGAGGGGCGGACAAGGGCAAAGAGGGGCGGACAAGGGCAAAGAGGGGCGGACAAGGGCAAAGAGGGGCGGACAAGGGCAAAGAGGGGCGGACAAGGGCAAAGAGGGGCGGACAAGGGCAAAGAGGGGCGGACAAGGGCAAAGAGGGGCGGACAAGGCAAAGAGGGGCGGACAAGGGCAAAGAGGGGCGGACAAGGGCAAAGAGGGGCGGACAAGGGCAAAGAGGGGCGGACAAGGGCAAAGAGGGGCGGACAAGGGCAAAGAGGGGCGGACAAGGGCAAAGAGGGGCGGACAAGGGCAAAGAGGGGCGGACAAGTTCGGAGAATACGGACAAGGGCAAAGAGGGGCGGACAAGGGCAAAGAGGGGCGGACAAGTTCGGAGAATACGGGACAAGGGCAAAGAGGGGCGGACAAGGGCAAAGAGGGGCGGACAAGGGCAAAGAGGGGCGGACAAGGGCAAAGAGGGGCGGACAAGGGCAAAGAGGGGCGGACAAGGGCAAAGAGGGGCGGACAAGGGCAAAGAGGGGCGGACAAGGGCAAAGAGGGGCGGACAAGGGCAAAGAGGGGCGGACAAGGGCAAAGAGGGGCGGACAAGGGCAAAGAGGGGCGGACAAGGGCAAAGAGGGGCGGACAAGGGCAAAGAGGGCGGACAAGTTCGGAGAATACGGGACAAGGGCAAAGAGGGGCGGACAAGTTCGGAGAATACGGACAAGGGCAAAGAGGGGCGGACAAGTTCGGAGAATACGGGACAAGGGCAAAGAGGGGCGGACAAGTTCGGAGAATACGGGACAAGGGCAAAGAGGGGCGGACAAGTTCGGAGAATACGGGACAAGGGCAAAGAGGGGCGGACAAGGGCAAAGAGGGGCGGACAAGGGCAAAGAGGGGCGGACAAGGGCAAAGAGGGGCGGACAAGGGCAAAGAGGGGCGGACAAGGGCAAAGAGGGGCGGACAAGGGCAAAGAGGGGCGGACAAGGGCAAAGAGGGGCGGACAAGGGCAAAGAGGGGCGGACAAGGCAAAGAGGGCGGACAAGTTCGGAGAATACGGGACAAGGGCAAAGAGGGGCGGACAAGTTCGGAGAATACGGGACAAGGGCAAAGAGGGGCGGACAAGTTCGGAGAATACGGGACAAGGGCAAAGAGGGGCGGACAAGTTCGGAGAATACGGGACAAGGGCAAAGAGGGGCGGACAAGTTCGGAGAATACGGGACAAGGGCAAAGAGGGGCGGACAAGTTCGGAGAATACGGGACAAGGGCAAAGAGGGGCGGACAAGGGCAAAGAGGGGCGGACAAGGGCAAAGAGGGGCGGACAAGGGCAAAGAGGGGCGGACAAGGGCAAAGAGGGGCGGACAAGGCAAAGAGGGGCGGACAAGGGCAAAGAGGGCGGACAAGGGCAAAGAGGGGCGGACAAGGGCAAAGAGGGGCGGACAAGGGCAAAGAGGGGCGGACAAGTTCGGAGAATACGGGACAAGGGCAAAGAGGGGCGGACAAGTTCGGAGAATACGGGACAAGGGCAAAGAGGGGCGGACAAGTTCGGAGAATACGGGACAAGGGCAAAGAGGGGGCGGACAAGTTCGGAGAATACGGGACAAGGGCAAAGAGGGGCGGACAAGTTCGGAGAATACGGGACAAGGGCAAAGAGGGGCGGACAAGTTCGGAGAATACGGGAAAAGGGCAAAGAGGGGCGGACAAGTTCGGAGAATACGGGACAAGGGCAAAGAGGGGCGGACAAGTTCGGAGAATACGGGACAAGGGCAAAGAGGGGCGGACAAGTTCGGAGAATACGGGACAAGGGCAAAGAGGGGCGGACAAGGGCAAAGAGGGGCGGACAAGGGCAAAGAGGGGCGGACAAGGGCAAAGAGGGGCGGACAAGGGCAAAGAGGGGCGGACAAGGGCAAAGAGGGGCGGACAAGGGCAAAGAGGGGCGACAAGGGCAAAGAGGGGCGGACAAGGCAAAGAGGGGCGGACAAGGGCAAAGAGGGCGGACAAGGGCAAAGAGGGGCGGACAAGGGCAAAGAGGGGCGGACAAGGGCAAAGAGGGGCGGACAAGGCAAAGAGGGGCGGACAAGGCAAAGAGGGGCGGACAAGGGCAAAGAGGGGCGGACAAGGGCAAGAGGGGCGGACAAGGGCAAAGAGGGGCGGACAAGTTCGGAGAATACGGGACAAGGGCAAAGAGGGGCGGACAAGTTCGGAGAATACGGGACAAGGGCAAAGAGGGGCGGACAAGTTCGGAGAATACGGGACAAGGGCAAAGAGGGGCGGACAAGTTCGGAGAATACGGGACAAGGGCAAGAGGGGCGGACAAGTTCGGAGAATACGGGACAAGGGCAAAGAGGGGCGGACAAGGGCAAAGAGGGGCGGACAAGGGCAAAGAGGGGCGGACAAGGGCAAAGAGGGGCGGACAAGGGCAAAGAGGGGCGGACAAGGGCAAAGAGGGGCGGACAAGGGCAAAGAGGGGCGGACAAGGGCAAAGAGGGGCGGACAAGGGCAAAGAGGGGCGGACAAGGGCAAAGAGGGGCGGACAAGGGCAAAGAGGGGCGGACAAGGGCAAAGAGGGGCGGACAAGGGCAAAGAGGGGCGGACAAGGGCAAAGAGGGGCGGACAAGGGCAAAGAGGGGCGGACAAGGGCAAAGAGGGGCGGACAAGGGCAAAGAGGGGCGGACAAGGGCAAAGAGGGGCGGACAAGGGCAAAGAGGGGCGGAACAAGTTCGGAGAATACGGGACAAGGGCAAAGAGGGGCGGACAAGTTCGGAGAATACGGGACAAGGGCAAAGAGGGGCGGACAAGTTCGGAGAATACGGGACAAGGGCAAAGAGGGGCGGACAAGGGCAAAGAGGGGCGGACAAGGGCAAAGAGGGGCGGACAAGGGCAAAGAGGGCGGACAAGGCAAAGAGGGGCGGACAAGGGCAAAGAGGGGCGGACAAGGGCAAAGAGGGGCGGACAAGGGCAAAGAGGGGCGGACAAGGGCAAAGAGGGGCGGACAAGGGCAAAGAGGGGCGGACAAGGGCAAAGAGGGGCGGACAAGGGCAAAGAGGGGCGGACAAGTTCGGAGAATACGGGACAAGGGCAAAGAGGGGCGGACAAGTTCGGAGAATACGGGACAAGGGCAAAGAGGGGCGGACAAGTTCGGAGAATACGGGACAAGGGCAAAGAGGGGCGGACAAGTTCGGAGAATACGGGACAAGGGCAAAGAGGGGCGGACAAGTTCGGAGAATACGGGACAAGGGCAAAGAGGGGCGGACAAGTTCGGAGAATACGGGACAAGGGCAAAGAGGGGCGGACAAGGGCAAAGAGGGGCGGACAAGGGCAAAAAGGGGCGGACAAGGGCAAAGAGGGGCGGACAAGGGCAAAGAGGGCGGACAAGGGCAAAGAGGGGCGGACAAGGGCAAAGAGGGGCGGACAAGGGCTAAGAGGGGCGGACAAGGGCTAAGAGGGGCGGACAAGGGCAAAGAGGGGCGGACAAGGGCAAAGAGGGGCGGACAAGTTCGGAGAATACGGGACAAGGGCACGGGACAAGGGCAAAGAGGGGCGGACAAGTTCGGAGAATACGGGACAAGGGCAAAGAGGGGCGGACAAGGGCAAAGAGGGGCGGACAAGGGCAAAGAGGGGCGGACAAGGGCAAAGAGGGGCGGACAAGGGCAAAGAGGGGCGGACAAGGGCAAAGAGGGGCGGACAAGGGCAAAGAGGGGCGGACAAGGGCAAAGAGGGGCGGACAAGGGCAAAGAGGGGCGGACAAGGGCAAAGAGGGGCGGACAAGGGCAAAGAGGGGCGGACAAGGGCAAAGAGGGGCGGACAAGGGCAAAGAGGGGCGGACAAGGGCAAAGAGGGGCGGACAAGGGCAAAGAGGGGCGGACAAGGGCAAAGAGGGGCGGACAAGGGCAAAGAGGGGCGGACAAGGGCAAAGAGGGGCGGACAAGTTCGGAGAATACGGGACAAGGGCAAAGAGGGGCGGACAAGTTCGGAGAATACGGGACAAGGGCAAAGAGGGGCGGACAAGGGCAAAGAGGGGCGGACAAGGGCAAAGAGGGGCGGACAAGTTCGGAGAATACGGGACAAGGGCAAAGAGGGGCGGACAAGTTCGGAGAATACGGGACAAGGGCAAAGAGGGGCGGACAAGGGCAAAGAGGGGCGGACAAGGGCAAAGAGGGGCGGACAAGGGCAAAGAGGGGCGGACAAGGCAAAGAGGGGCGGACAAGGGCAAAGAGGGGCGGACAAGGGCAAAGAGGGGCGGACAAGGGCAAAGAGGGGCGGACAAGGGCAAAGAGGGGCGGACAAGGGCAAAGAGGGGCGGACAAGGGCAAAGAGGGGCGGACAAGGGCAAAGAGGGGCGGACAAGGGCAAAGAGGGGCGGACAAGGGCAAAGAGGGGCGGACAAGGGCAAAGAGGGGCGGACAAGGGCAAAGAGGGGCGGACAAGGGCAAAGAGGGGCGGACAAGGGCAAAGAGGGGCGGACAAGGGCAAAGAGGGGCGGACAAGGGCAAAGAGGGGCGGACAAGGGCAAAGAGGGGCGGACAAGGGCAAAGAGGGGCGGACAAGGGCAAAGAGGGGCGGACAAGGGCAAAGAGGGGCGGACAAGTTCGGAGAATACGGGACAAGGGCAAAGAGGGGCGGACAAGGGCAAAGAGGGGCGGACAAGGGCAAAGAGGGGCGGACAAGGGCAAAGAGGGGCGGACAAGGGCAAAGAGGGGCGGACAAGGGCAAAGAGGGGCGGACAAGGGCAAAGAGGGGCGGACAAGGGCAAAGAGGGGCGGACAAGGGCAAAGAGGGGCGGACAAGGGCAAAGAGGGGCGGACAAGGGCAAAGAGGGGCGGACAAGGGCAAAGAGGGGCGGACAAGTTCGGAGAATACGGGACAAGGGCAAAGAGGGGCGGACAAGGGCAAAGAGGGGCGGACAAGTTCGGAGAATACGGGACAAGGGCAAAGAGGGGCGGACAAGGGCAAAGAGGGGCGGACAAGGGCAAAGAGGGGCGGACAAGGGCAAAGAGGGGCGGACAAGGGCAAAGAGGGGCGGACAAGGGCAAAGAGGGGCGGACAAGGGCAAAGAGGGGCGGACAAGGGCAAAGAGGGGCGGACAAGGGCAAAGAGGGGCGGACAAGGGCAAAGAGGGGCGGACAAGGGCAAAGAGGGGCGGACAAGGGCAAAGAGGGGCGGACAAGGGCAAAGAGGGGCGGACAAGGGCAAAGAGGGGCGGACAAGGGCAAAGAGGGGCGGACAAGTTCGGAGAATACGGGACAAGGGCAAAGAGGGGCGGACAAGTTCGGAGAATACGGGACAAGGGCAAAGAGGGGCGGACAAGGGCAAAGAGGGGCGGACAAGGGCAAAGAGGGGCGGACAAGGGCAAAGAGGGGCGGACAAGGGCAAAGAGGGGCGGACAAGGGCAAAGAGGGGCGGACAAGGGCAAAGAGGGGCGGACAAGGGCAAAGAGGGGCGGACAAGGGCAAAGAGGGGCGGACAAGGGCAAAGAGGGGCGGACAAGGGCAAAGAGGGGCGGACAAGGGCAAAGAGGGGCGGACAAGGGCAAAGAGGGGCGGACAAGGGCAAAGAGGGGCGGACAAGGGCAAAGAGGGGCGGACAAGGGCAAAGAGGGGCGGACAAGGGCAAAGAGGGGCGGACAAGGGCAAAGAGGGGCGGACAAGGGCAAAGAGGGGCGGACAAGGGCAAAGAGGGGCGGACAAGGGCAAAGAGGGGCGGACAAGGGCAAAGAGGGGCGGACAAGGGCAAAGAGGGGCGGACAAGGGCAAAGAGGGGCGGACAAGGGCAAAGAGGGGCGGACAAGGGCAAAGAGGGGCGGACAAGGGCAAAGAGGGGCGGACAAGGGCAAAGAGGGGCGGACAAGGGCAAAGAGGGGCGGACAAGGGCAAAGAGGGGCGGACAAGGGCAAAGAGGGGCGGACAAGGGCAAAGAGGGGCGGACAAGGGCAAAGAGGGGCGGACAAGGGCAAAGAGGGGCGGACAAGGGCAAAGAGGGGCGGACAAGGGCAAAGAGGGGCGGACAAGGGCAAAGAGGGGCGGACAAGGGCAAAGAGGGGCGGACAAGGGCAAAGAGGGGCGGACAAGGGCAAAGAGGGGCGGACAAGGGCAAAGAGGGGCGGACAAGGGCAAAGAGGGGCGGACAAGGGCAAAGAGGGGCGGACAAGGGCAAAGAGGGGCGGACAAGGGCAAAGAGGGGCGGACAAGGGCAAAGAGGGGCGGACAAGGGCAAAGAGGGGCGGACAAGGGCAAAGAGGGGCGGACAAGGGCAAAGAGGGGCGGACAAGGGCAAAGAGGGGCGGACAAGGGCAAAGAGGGGCGGACAAGGGCAAAGAGGGGCGGACAAGGGCAAAGAGGGGCGGACAAGGGCAAAGAGGGGCGGACAAGGGCAAAGAGGGGCGGACAAGGGCAAAGAGGGGCGGACAAGGGC
>NW_027207175.1:0-19606 GCF_032191515.1 Phaenicophaeus curvirostris
ACCACCCCCGTCTGAGGGGGACCCCCTCCCCCCCAAAATCCTGGGGGGACCCCCCCCCCAAAAATCCTGGGACACCCCTCCCCCCCAAAATCCTGGGACCCCCCCCCAAAAAACCTCCCTAGGACCCCCCCAAAGCCGCTAGGACCCCCAAAACCCCCCTAGGACCCCCCCCAAAGCCCCTAGGACCCCCAAAACCCCCCTAGGACCCCCAAAACCCCCCCTAGGACCCCCCCCAAAGCCCCTCAGGACCCCCCCCCAGAACCCCTCAGACCCCCCCCAAAACCCCCCTCAGGACCCCCCCCCTAGAACTCCTCAGACCCCCTGGGACCCTCCCCACACCCCAAAACCCCTCAGGACCCCCCCCTAGAACTCCTCAGACCCCCCCAAACCCCTCAGGGCTCTCCCAGGACCCCCCCAAGCCCCCCTAGAACCCCTCAGACCCCCCCAAAACCCCTCAGGACCCCCTCCTAGAACCCCTCAGACACCCCAAAAACCCCTCAGGACCCCCCCTAGAACTCCTCAGACCCCCCCAAACCCCTCAGGGCTCTCCCAGGACCCCCCCCCAAACCCCCCTAGAACCCCTCAGACCCCCCCAAACCCCTCAGACCCCCCCAAAATCCCTCAGGACCCCCCCCCCCCGAACTCCTCAGACCCCCTGGGACCCCCCCAACCCCCCCCCCAGGACCCCTCAGGGGCTCCCCAACCCTCCCAGGACCTCACCAGAGCCCCTGAGACCCCCCCAGGGCCCCCCCCCAGGTCTGACCCCCCCCCTTCCCCCCCCCCAGGACCCTCCCCCTGAACTCCTGGCCCCGCCCCTCGCATGGATTTTTATGGGAATTTCGCTCTTTTAAATAAAAAAGGAGCTGAGGAAACAGAGCTGGGGGGGGGGGGACGACCCCATGGATCTGGGGGGGGGGTTCAGACCTTATTGGGGGGGCAAAAAGGGGGGGTTAAGGGGCAAAATGGGGGTGAGGGGGCAAAAAGGGGGGTGGGGGGTGGAGGAGTCCATCTTGGGGGGGCAAAAAGGGGGGGGGTGTCCCTGGTTGCCATGGTAACGAGGATGCTATGGGCCCCCCCCCCCCTCTTTCCACGAGTGGTACGCGCCGGGAGGGGGCGGGGCCTCCCTGGTTGCCATGGTAACGGGGGGGGGGGGGGTGTTTCCCGCCCTTTCCAAGCGCGAGGGGGGGTGGGGGGCGTGGCCAAGGGCGGGAAGGGGCGCGCAGGGCGCATGCGCGGCGGCGCGCGCTCCCATTGGCGGGAAAGGGCGGGGGGGGCGGGGCCAGCGCGGAAGGAGACACAGAGAGAGAGAGAGAGAGAAAGAGGCGAAGGGGGAAAGAGCGGAGGGAGCCGGGGCCGCTCCGGCCGCCATGGAGGACGGACTCTATGGTAAGGAGGCTATCGGGGTGGGGGGGGGTGCAGAGAAGGAGCCGTTGGACACCTATGGGGGGGGAGGGGGGGGAGACAATTGGCTCTGAGGGGGGGGGGGGGGTGTCACGTGGCCTCGCGGGGTGGTGGTCACGTGATAGGGCCTCACCACTTCTCGCTGGTGGGGGAGGAAGGGGGTGAAACCATTGAAATGGGGGGGGAGAGTGATGAATGAGGTGGCCACGCCCCCTTTTAAATGAAAGCCACGCCCCCTTTTTTACTGGCCACGCCCCCCTGTCGGCCTCGCACGTGGAGAGGGGCGGGGCTTGAGGGGGTGGGCGGGGCTTAGAGGCTCCCAGTGATCCCAGTTACCCCCCCAGCTGATCGAGATCAGTCAATGGGAGGGGCCGGAGGGGGAATTGGGAGGGACTGGGAGCGACTGGAGGGGGACTGGGAGCGACTGGAAGGGACTGGGAGCGACTGGGAGCGACTGGAGGAGGACTGGGAGCGACTGGAGGGGGACTCGAAGCGACTGGAGGGGGACTGGGAACACCTAAGGGGGGACTGGGAGCAACTGGAGGGGGACTGGGAGCCACTGGGAGCCACTGGATGGGGCTGAGAGGTACTGGGAGCCACTGGGGGGGAATTGGAGTGACTGGGAGCCACTGGGGGAGGTGGCTGGGAGCCACTAGGAGGCGACTGGGAGCCACTGGGGTGAATTGGAGTGACTGGGAGCCACTGAGAGGTGGACTGGGAGCCACTGGGGGGGGAACTGGGAGCAACTGGATAGGGACTGGGAGCAACTGGGAGTGACTGGAGGGGGAATGGGAGCCACTGGGAGCCACTGGAGGGAGAATGGGAGCAACTGGATGGGGCTGAGAGGTACTGGGAGGTACTGGGGGCGGGCGCTGGGAGCAACTGGATGGGGACTGGGAGCAACTGGATGGGGACTGGGAGCCACTGGGAGTGACTGGAGGGGGAATGGGAGCCACTGGGGGGGAATTGGAGTGACTGGGAGTGACTGGGGAGGAACTGGGAGCCACTGGGGAGGAACTGGGAGCCACTGGGAGCGACTAGAGGGGGAATGGGAGCTGCTGAGGGGGAATTGGGGGGACTGGGAGCCACTGAGGAGGGACTGGGAGCCACTGGGAGCAACTGGGCAGGGACTGGGAGCAACTGGATGGGGCTGAGAGGGACTGGGAGCCACTGGGGGGAAATTGGAGTGACTGGGAGCCACTGTGGGGGGACTGGGAGCAACTGGATGGGGCTGAGAGGTACTGGGAGCCACTGGGGGGGAATTGGAGTGACTGGGAGCCACTGGGGGTGGACTGGGAGCCACTGTGGGGGGAATTGGAGTGACTGGGAGCCACTGGAGGGGGACTGGGAGCAACTGGGAGTGACTGGAGGGGGATTGAGAGCCACTGGGAGCGACTAGGGGGGGAATGGGAGCCACTGGGGGGGAATTGGAGTGACTGGGAGCCACTGGAAGCCACTGAGGGGGGACTGGGAGCAACTGGATGGGGCTGAGAGGGACTGGGAGCCACTGGGGGTGGGACTGGGAGCCACTGTGAGGGGACTTGGAGTGACTGGGAGCCACTGGGGGTGGGACTGGGAGCCACTGGGGGGGACTGGGAGCCACTAGGGGGGAATTGGAGTGACTGGGAGCCGCTGGGGGGGCACTGGGAGCCGCTGGGGGGGCACTGGGAGCCACTGGGGGGGGACTGGGAGCCCCTGGGGGGGAATTGGAGTGACTGGGAGCCGCTGGGGGGGCACTGGGAGCCACTGTGGGGGGACTGGGAGCCACTGGGGGGGAATTGGAGTGACTGGGAGCCACTGGGGGGGGACTGGGAGCCACTGGGGGTGGGACTGGGAGCCACTGGGGGTGGGACTGGGAGCCACTGGGGGGGGACTGGGAGCCACTGGGGGGGAACTGGAGTGACTGGGAGCTGCTGGGGGGGCACTGGGAGCCACTGGGGGGGCACTGGGAGCCACTGGGGGGTGACTGGGAGCCACTGGAGGGAGGAGTAGGTGATTGGCAGGGGGCGTGGCCAATGAGCTTGAGTGACAGCAGGGGGCGTGGTCTCAGCGGAGGGGGCGTGGCCAATTAGGTTGAGTGACATGAGGGGGCGTGGCCTCAGAGGGAATGGGCGTGGCCAATGAGCTTGAGTGACAGGGCGTGGCCAATGAGCTTGAGTGACAGGAGGGGGCGTGGCCTCAGCGGAGGGGGCGTGGCCAATGAGCTTGAGTGACAGGGCGTGGTCAATGAGCTTGAGTGACAGGAGGGGGCGTGGCCTCAGCGTGGGGGCGTGGCCAATGAGCTTGAGTGACAGGAGGGGGCGTGGCCTCAGCCCTCTAGGGCTGGGGATGCAGGAGGGGGCTCAGCCTGTGGGTCAATAGGAGCAGGTGGGGGGGCGTGGCCAGGAGCCAGGGGGGCGTGGCCAGGAGCCAGGGGGGCGTGGCCAGGAGGTAGGGGGGCGTGTCCAGGTGACCCCTGCCCACCTGTCCGTCCCCCCCCCCCCCCCCCAAGTCCCCCCCGACCTGACGGCCGAGGAGCGGCGGGAGCTGGCGAGCATCCGGCGCCGCAAGCAGGAGCTGCTGGGCGAGATCCAGCGCCTGCGCGAGGAGCTCAGCGAGGCCATGAGCGAGGTCGAGGGCCTCGAGGCCACCGAGGGCAGGTGACACCCCCAAAACCAGCCCCCCCCCCCCCAACCAACCAACCCCCCCCGAGACCACACGAGGCTTCCTGGAACCGTCAAAATAGCTCAAGTCTCACCCCCCCCCCCAGCCCAGGACACTAAAAAGACCCTAAAATACCCCCCTGGGCACCAAAAAGACCCCGAAATATCCGCCAGGGACCCCAAAATACCCCTCTGGGACCCCAAAAAGACCCTAAAATGCCCCCAAGATCCCAAAATACCCACCCCTGGACCCAAAAATACCCACTGGGACCCCAAAAAGACCCCGAAATACCCCCAAGACCCCAAAAATCCCCCCTGGGACCCCCCAAAAGACCCCAAAATACCCCCAAGACCCCAAAATACCCACCCCCGGACCCAAAAATACCCCCTGGGACCCCAAAAAGACCCTAAAATACCCCCAAGACCCCAAAATACCCACCCCCGGACCCAAAAATACCCCCTGGGACCCCAACAAGACCCCAAAATATCCGCCAGGGACCCCAAAATACCCCCAAGACCCCCAAAATACCCCCCCAGACCCAAAAATACCCCCTGGGACCCCAACAGGACCCCAAAATCTCACCCAGGGACCCCAAAATGACCCCAAAATGCCACCAAGGGACCCAAAATACCCACTGGGGATCCAAAACGACCCCAAAATCTCCCCCAGGGACCCCAAAAAGACCCCCTGGGACCCCCAAATTACCCCAAAAGAACCCCTGGGACCCCAAAATACCCCCAAGACCCCAAAAAAGACCCCAAAATACCCCCTGGGACCCCAAAATCCCCCCAAAATCCCCCCCCAGGACCCCAAAATCCCCCCTCGGACCCCCAAATCTCCCTCGGGACCCTCCAAATTTTGGGGTGCAGGGGCCTCCTGACCCCCTCTTTAACCCTTTCCTGGCAGCAAAACCCTCCAGCGGAACCGCAAGATGGGGATGGGGCGCAAGAAGTTCAACATGGACCCCAAAAAGGTGTGTGTGGGGGGGGCTACTAAATTCGGGGTTGTGGCTACTGAATTTTTGGGATTGGCTACTAAATTTTTTTTTGGGGGGGGCGGTTTTGGGGGGTTCAGGGGATCCAGTTCCTGGTGGAGAACGAGCTGCTGCGCCCCACGGCCGAGGACATCGCCCGCTTCCTCTACAAGGGCGAGGGGCTCAACAAGACGGCCATCGGGGACTACCTGGGAGAGAGGTGGGCTACCTGGGCCGGGGAGGGGCTACCTGGGCCAGGAGGGGGGCTAGGAGGGGGGGGAGGGGCTCCCTGGGGTATGGGGGGGCTAGTGGGGGTGGGAGGGGCTACCTGAGGGGGAGGGGGGCTGTGTGAGAGGGGTGGGCTACTAAGGGGAGGGAGGTGGCTACTAGGATGGGAGGGGCTACCTGGGGGAGGAGGGGGGCTAGTGGGGGGGGAGGGGGTCCTAAGCCCCCCAGGGGACCCCCAAGGGAACCCAGAGCCCCCTAAGTGACCCCCAAATGACTCGCAAGCCCCCCCAGAAACCCCCCCGGGGACCCCTAGACCCCCCAAAGGGACCCCCCCCAAAGGGACCCCCAGACCCCCCCCAGGGGACCCCCAGACCCCCCCCAGGGGACCCCTAGATCCCCCCCAAAGGGACCCCTAGATCCCCCCCAGAGGACCCCTAGATCCCCCCCAGAGGGACCCCCAGAGCCCCCCAAAAGGGACCCCCAGAGCCCCCCAAAGGGACCCCCAGACCCCCCCAGGGGACCCCCAGAGCCCCCCAAAGGGACCCCCAGACCCCCCCAGGGGACCCCCAGAGCCCCCCAAGTGACCCCCAAATCCCCCCTAGCCCCGCAAATAGGCCCCCCAAGTCCCTCTCAGCCCCCCCCAGTGACCCCCGAGCCCCCCAAGTCCCTCGTGAACCCCGAATGACTCCCAAGCCCCCCCTGTAACCCCTCTAAGTCCCTCCCGAGCCCCCCAAATGCCTCCTGAGCCCCCCAAGTGCCCCCCAAATGCCTCCTAAGCCCCTCTATAAGCCCCCCAAGTCTCTCTCAGCCCCCCAAGTGACCCCTGAGCCCCCCAAGTGCCCCCCAAATGCCTCCTAAGCCCCTCTATAAGCCCCCCAAGTGACCCCCGAGCCCCCCAAGTGCCCCCCAAATGCCTCCTAAGCCCCTCTCTCAGCCCCCCAAGTCTCTCTCAGCCCCCCAAGTGACCCCTGAGCCCCCCAAGTGCCCCCCAAATGCCTCCCAAGCCCCCCCTATAAGCCCCCCAAATGCCTCCCGAGCCCCCCAAGTGCCCCCCAAATGCTTCCCGAGTCCCTCCCGAGCCCCCCAAGTCGGTGAACGAGAGCTGCCCCCCCCCCAATTTTCACACCCACCCCCCCCAAGGGAGGAGTTCAATATCGGGGTGCTGCACGCCTTCGTGGACCTGCACGAGTTCACCGACCTCAACCTGGTGCAGGCGCTGAGGTGGGTTTTGGGGTGATTCGGGGCCATTTTGGGGCAAATCAGGGCATTTTGGGGCGATTCAAGGCGGTTTTGGGGCAAATCGGGGCAGTTTTGGGTCCCTTTGGCTGGTTTTGGGGTGATTCAGGGCGATTTTGGGGTGCATCGGGGTGGTTTTGGGTCCCTTGGGGCGGTTTTGGGGCGAATCAGGGTGATTTTGGGGCAAATCGGGATGATTTTGGGTCCTCTTGGGGCGGTTTTGGGGCGACTTGGGCTGATTTTGGGTCCCTTAGGGCATTTTTGGGGCATCTCAGGGTGATTTTGGGGTCCCTCGGGGCGGTTTTGGGTCCCTTTGGGCTGATTTTGCGGCGCCTCGGGCTGATTTTGCGGCGCCTCAGGCTGATTTTGCGGCGCCTCGGGCTGATTTTGGGGCGACTCGGGCTGGTTTTGGGTCCCTTAGGGTGTTTTTGGGGCGACTCGGGGTGATTTTGGGGTCCCTTGGGGCGGTTTTGTGTCCCTTTGGGCAGTTTTGGGGTGCCTGGGGCTGATTTTGGGGTCCCTCGGGGCAGTTTTGGGTCCCTTTGGGCAGTTTTGGGTCCCTTTGGGCTGATTTTGGGGTGCCTGGGGCTGATTTTGGGGTGCCCGGGGCTGATTTTGGGTCCCTTTGGGCAGTTTCGGGGTGCCTGGGGCTGATTTTGGGTCCCTTTGGGCCGTTTTGGGGCTAATCGGGCTGATTTTGGGTCTCTTTGGGCTGATTTTGGGTCCCTTTGGGCAGTTTCGGGGTGCCCGGGGCTGATTTCGGGGTGCCCGGGGCAGTTTCGGGGTGCCCGGGGCTGATTTCGGGGCGCCTGGGGCTGATTTTGGGTCCCTTTGGGCTGATTTCGGGGCGCCCGGGGCTGATTTTGGGTCCCTTTGGGCAGTTTTGGGTCCCTTTGGGCTGATTTCGGGGCGCCCGGGGCTGATTTTGGGTCCCTTTGGGCAGTTTTGGGTCCCTTTGGGCTGATTTTGGGGTCCCTTTGGGCAGTTTTGGGTCCCTTTGGGCAGTTTCGGGGCGCCCGGGGCTGATTTCGGGGCGCCCGGGGCTGATTTCGGGGCGCCCGGGGCTGATTTCGGGGCGCTCTGGGGGCCGCAGGCAGTTCCTGTGGAGTTTCCGGCTGCCGGGGGAGGCTCAGAAGATCGACCGCATGATGGAAGCCTTCGCGCAGCGCTACTGCCTCTGCAACCCCGGCGTCTTCCAGTGCACCGGTGCGCCCAGGAACCCCCAGGAACCCCCAGGAACCCCCAGGAACCCCCCAGTCACCCCCCAGTCACCCCCCAGCCCTCCCAGTCACCCCCTCCCAGTCACCCCCAGTGCCTCCCAGTTACCTCCCGGTGCTTCCCATGCACACGGTGCCCCCAGTCCCTCCCAGTTCCCTCCTAGATCCCCCCCAGTGACTCCCAGTGCCTCCCAGTGCCTCCCAGTTCCCTCCTAGATCCCCCCCAGTGACCCCCCAGTGCTCCCAGTACCCTCCCAGTAATCCCCAGTGCTCACAGTGACACCCCCAGTCCCCCCCAGTCCCTCCCAGTCCCTTCCTAGATCCCTCCCAGTCACCCCCCAGTGACTCCCAGTGCCTCCCAGTTCCCTCCTGGTGCTTCCAATGCACACGGTGCCCCCAATCCCTCCCAGTCCCTTCCTAGATCCCTCCCAGTCACCCCCCAGTAACCCCCCCCAGTGCCTCCCAGTGACCCCCCAGTGCTCCCAGTCCCCTCCCGTCCCCCCTAGATCCCTTCCAGTCCCTCCCAGTGCCTCCCAGTCCCTTCTGGTCTCCTCCCAGTTGCTCCCACTCGCTCCCAATCCCCTCCAGTCCCTCCTAGGTCCCTCCCAGTCCCCTATAGTCCCCTCCCAGTGCTTCCCAATGCCTCCCACTCCATCTCGGTCCCCCCCCAGTCCCCCCCAGTCCCCCCCAGTCCCTCCCAGTCCCCTCCCAGTCCCTTCTAGTCCCCTCCCAGTCGCTCCCACTCCCTCCCACTCCCCTCTAGTCCCCTCCTGCTCCCTCCTAGTCCCCTTCCAGTGCTTCCCAGTGCCTCCCACTCCATCCCAGTCCCCTGTAGCTGTCTCCCAGTCCCCTCCCGGTGCTTCCCAGTGCCTCCCAGTCCCCTCTAGTCCCCTCCCAGTGCTTCCCAGTGCCTCCCACTCCATCTCAGTCCCCTGTAGCTCTCTCCCAGTCCCCTCCCAGTGCTTCCCAGTGCCTCCCAGTCCCCTCTAGTCCCTCCTAGATCCCTCCCAGTTGCTCCCACTCCCTCCTAGTCCCCTTCCAGTGCTTCCCAGTGCCTCCCACTCCATCTCAGTCCCCTCCCAGTCCCCTCTAGTCCCCTCCCAGTCCCCTCTAGTCCCCTCCCAGTCCCTTCTAGTCCCCTCCCAGCGCTTCCCAGTGCCTCCCAGTCCCTCCTAGATCCCTCCCAGTCGCTCCCACTCCCTCCCAGTCCCCTTCCAGTGCTTCCCAGTGCCTCCCACTCCATCCTGGCCCCCTGGAGCCCCCTCCCAGTCGGTCCCCGTGGCGGCAGGGGGCGCTGGGTGACGGGGGCCGCCCGCAGACACGTGCTACGTGCTCTCCTTCGCCGTCATCATGCTCAACACCAGCCTCCACAACCCCAACGTGCGGGACAAGCCCTCGGCCGAGCGCTTCGTGGCCATGAACCGCGGCATCAACGACGGCGGCGACCTCCCCGAGGAGCTGCTCAGGGTGGGCGGGGCGAAAGGGGGCGGGGCCTGGGTGGGCGGAGCCCGAGGGGGGCGGGGCTTGTGGGAGGGAGGGGCTGGAATGGGACTGGGGTGGCAGGAGGGGGCGGTTTGGGATGAATGGGAGAGCGTGGGAAAGGAGCCCGAGGGGGCTGTTGGGATGAATGGGAGAACGCGGGAAAGGAGCTGGGGGGGGTTGGGATGAATGGGAGAGCGCGGGAAAGGAGCTGGGGGCCGTGGGGATGAATGGGAGAGCGCGGGAAAGGAGCCGGGGGACGTTGGGATGAATGGGAGAGCGCGGGAAAGGAGCCGGGGGCCGTTGGGATGAATGGGAGAGCGCGGGAAAGGAGCTGGGGGCCGTTGGGATGAATGGGAGAGCGCGGGAAAGGAGCTGGGGGACGTTGGGATGAATGGGAGAGCGCGGGAAAGGAGCCGGGGGACGTTGGGATGAATGGGAGAGCGCGGGAAAGGAGCTGGGGGACGTTGGGATGAATGGGAGAGCGCGGGAAAGGAGCTGGGGGACGTTGGGATGAATGGGAGAGCGCGGGAAAGGAGCCGGGGGCCGTTGGGATGAATGGGAGAGCGCGGGAAAGGAGCTGGGGGCTGTTGGGATGAATGGGAGAGCGCGGGAAAGGAGCTGGGGGACGTTGGGATGAATGGGAGAGCGCGGGAAAGGAGCTGGGGGACATTGGGATGAATGGGAGAGCGCGGGAAAGGAGCTGAGGGACGTTGGGATGAATGGGAGAGCGCGGGAAAGGAGCTGGGGGACGTCGGGATGAATGGGAGAGCGCGGGAAAGGAGCTGGGGGACGTCGGGATGAATGGGAGAGCGCGGGAAAGGAGCCGGGGGACACTGGGATGAATGGGAGAGCGCGGGAAAGGAGCCGGGGGACACTGGGATGAATGGGAGAGCGCGGGAAAGGAGCTGGGGGACACTGGGATGAATGGGAGAGCGCGGGAAAGGAGCCGGGGGCCGTTGGGATGAATGGGAGAGCGCGGGAAAGGAGCCGGGGGACGTCGGGATGAATGGGAGAGCGCGGGAAAGGAGCCGGGGGCTGTTGGGATGAATGGGAGAGCGCGGGAAAGGAGCCGGGGGCTGTTGGGATGAATGGGAGAGCGCGGGAAAGGAGCCGGGGGCTGTTGGGATGAATGGGAGAGCGCGGGAAAGGAGCCGGGGGACGTCGGGATGAATGGGAGAGCGCGGGAAAGGAGCTGGGGGACATTGGGATGAATGGGAGAGCGCGGGAAAGGAGCCCAGTCCCCCCCAGTGCCCCCGGGGGGGCGTGGCCTGACCCGTGTCTCCCCCCCCCCGCCCCAGAACCTGTACGAGAGCATCCGCAGCGAACCCTTCAAGATCCCCGAGGACGACGGCAACGACCTGACCCACACGTTCTTCAACCCCGACCGCGAGGGCTGGCTGCTCAAGCTGGGTGAGGCCACCAAATTCCCCCTCGGGGCCACTAAATTCCCTCTCGTGGCCACCCAGTTCCCCCCTGTGGCCAAATTCCCCTTCGTGGCCACCATATTCCCCCCTATGGCCACTAAATTTTCTTTCTGGCCACCAAATTTCCCCCTAAGGCCACTTAATTTCCTCTGTGGCCACTAAATTCCCCCCTACGGCCACCAAACTCCCCCCTATGGCCACTAAATTTTCTCTGTGGCCACCAACCCCCTCCCAGTAGCGCCCAGTCCCTCCCAGTGCCCCCCAGTTCCCTACTGGGGCTTGGGGGGGGCTGGCACTGATCTCTCCTCTCTCTCCCCGCCCCCCCCCTCGCCGTGACACCCGGACCCCCAGGAGGTACGTGGGGGGGGGGGGTGGGGGGTGGGCAGCACCCTGGGACCCCCCTTACCTGCCCCCCCAAATCCATTTGCCCCCCTCAATCACCACCCCCCGAAGCCGTGGACCCCCCCCCTTTTGTCCCCCCAACCTCCCCCTCTTAGACCCCCCCAAACCCCCCCTTTTTGCCCTCCAAACCTCCCTTTCTGCCCCCAAACCCCATTTTTGCCCCCCAACCCCCCTTTCCCCCCCCAAACCCCTTTTTCCCCCCCCACCCCCCTTTTTTACCCCCTTTGGACCCCCAAACCCCCCTTTTTCCCCCCCAACCCCCCTCTTTTACCCCCTTTGGACCCCCCCATCCCACTTTTTCCCCCCCCACCCCCCTTTTTTACCCACTTTGGACCCCTAAAGCCCCTTTTTTACCCCCCCAAACCCCTTTTTTCGCCCCCAACCCCCTTTTTTACCCCCTTTAGACCCCCCCAACCCCTTTTTTCCCCCCTTTGGACCCCCAAACCCTCCTTTTTCCCCCCCCAACCCCCCTCTTTTACCCCCTTTAGACCCCCCCATCCCACTTTTTCCCCCCCCAGCCCCCTTTTTTACCCCCTTTGGACCCCCAAACTCCCCTTTTTCCCCCTTTTCCCCCCCCCAAACCCCTTTTCCCCCCCCCAACCCCCCTTTTTTCCCCCCTTTGGACCCCCAACCCCCCTTTTGTACCCCCCCAACCCCCCTTTTTTTTGTGTCCCCCCCCTCCAGGCGGGCGGGTGAAGACGTGGAAGCGCCGCTGGTTCATCCTCACCGACAACTGCCTCTACTACTTCGAATACACCACGGTCGGGCCCCCCCAGACCCCCCAAAACCCCTAGGACCCCCCCCCAAATCCATCTACCCCCCCCACCCCCTTTGATTTCCTTTGGGTACCCCAAGACCCCCCCCAAGCCCCTCAAAAAAGCCCCAGGACCCCCCCAAATCCATCATCCGCCCCCCCAAACCCTTTTGTGACCCCCCCAAACCCCTTTGTGACCCCCCCAAACCTCTTTGTGACCCCCCCCAAACCCCCTAGACCCCCCCAAATCCATCTGCCCCCCCAAAACCCTCTTTGTGCCCCCCAAGCCCCTCAAAAAAGCCTCAGGACCCCCCCAAATCCATCATCTGCCCCCCCAAACCCCTTTTGTGACCCCCCCAAATCCATCTGCCCCCCCCAAACCCCCTTTGTGTCCCCCCAAGACCCCCCCTAAAAAGCCCCAGGACCCCCCCAAATCCATCATCTGCCCCCCCAAACCCCTTTTGTGACCCCCCCAAATCCATCTGCCCCCCCCAAACCCCCTTTGTGTCCCCCCAAGACCCCCCCTAAAAAGCCCCAGGACCCCCCCAAATCCATCATCTGCCCCCCCAAACCCCTTTTGTGACCTCCCCAAACCCCCTAGACCCCCCCAAATCCATCATCTGCCCCCCCAAACCCCCTTTGTGTCCCCCCAAGCCCGCCCCCAGAACGCCCCAGGACCCCCCCAAATCCTTTCTGGACCCCCCAAAATCTCCAGGGCCCCCCCAAACCCCCCTTTTCCACCCCCCCACCCCCCCCCACAGGACAAGGAGCCACGAGGAATCATCCCCTTGGAGAACCTGAGCATCCGTGAGGTCGAGGACCCCCGCAAACCAGTAAGAACCAGTTCCTCCCAGTTCCTCCCAGTTCTCCCAGTTCCCCCCAACCTCTCGTGCCCCCCAAAACCCTCACACCCCCCCCAAAAATCCTCTCGTGTCCCCCCATTGCGGCTTCAACCTCTTCATCCTCAACAAGAAGCTCCATGACCTCCATCTTCTCCAGCTCCTCCCAGTCCTCCCAGTCCTCCCAGTTCCCCCCAAACCCTCAGACCCCCTCAGACCCCCCCCAAAACCTCTCGTGTCCCCCCATTGCGGCTTCAACCTCTTCATTCTCCATAAGAAGCTCCATGACCTCCATCTTCTCCAGCTCCTCCCAGTTCCTCCCAGTTCCCCCAGTTCCTCCCAGTCCTCCCAGTTCCCCCAGTTCCCCCCAAACCCTCAGACTCCCCCCAAACCCTCAGACCCCCCCAAAATCCTCTCATGTCCCTCCATTGCGGCTTCAACCTCTTCATCCTCAACAAGAAGCTCCATGATCTCCATCTTCTCCAGCTCCTCCCAGTCCTCCCAGTTCCCCCCAAACCCTCAGACCCCCCCAAACCCTCAGACCCCCCCCCAAAACCTCTCGTGTCCCCCCATTGCGGCTTCAACCTCTTCATTCTCCATAAGAAGCTCCATGACCTCCATCTTCTCCAGCTCCTCCCAGTCCTCCCAGTTCCTCCCAGTCCTCCCAGTTCCCCCCAACCTCTCGTGCCCCCCCAGCACTGCTTCGAGCTCTACATCCCCAACAACAAGGGGCAGCTCATCAAGGCCTGCAAGACGGAGGCCGACGGGCGCGTGGTCGAGGGGAACCACGTCGTCTACCGCATCTCGGCCCCGACCCGCGACCAGAAGGACGAGTGGATCAAATCCATCCAGTGAGCGCCCCCAAAAAACCCTCCCCCGCGCCCCGAAACCCGCCCCGAGCCCCATAAATCTCACCCCGAGCCCCATAAATCTCACCCCGCGCCCCAAAAAACCTCCTGGAGGGCCTCAAAATCCTCCTGGAGGACCTCAAAATCCTCCTGGAGAACCTCAAAACCTCCAGGAGAACCTCAAAATCCTCCTGGAGGACCTCAAACGCCTCCTGGAGGACCTCAAACACCTCCTGGAGGACCTCAAACACCTCCTGGAGGACCTCAAAAACTTCCAGGAGGACCTCAAAAACCTCCAGGAGAACCTCAAAATCCTCCTGGAGGACCTCAAACGCCTCCTGGAGGACCTCAAAATCCTCCTGGAGGACCTCAAAATCCTCCTGGAGGACCTCAAACACCTCCTGGAGGACCTCAAAAACTTCCAGGAGGACCTCAAACGCCTCCTGGAGGACCTCAAAATCCTCCTGGAGAACCTCAAACACCTCCTGGAGGACCTCAAAGTCCTCCTGGAGGACCTCAAAATCCTCCAGGAGAACCTCGAACTCCTCTTGGAGAACCTCAAAAACCTCCTGGAGAACCTCCAAGTCCTCCTGAGCTTCTCATGGGGTTGAGGAGGCACCGAGATGCTTTGAGGAGCACCAAGAGACCCCTAAATCCCTCCAGAGGACCCCAAGGTCCCTTTGGAGACCCCCCAAGTCCTTTTGGGGACCCCCCGACACCCCAAAACCCCCCACCCTGCCCCCCCAAATCCTCCTGGAGAACCCCCAGAGCTTCTCGTGGGGATGAGGAGCCACCAAGATGTTCTGGAGAACTTTGGGGGGGGTCCCTCTTGGCTTGGGGGGGGGTCTCAGCTGGAAGGGGCCCCCCAAAACATCTCGGGGTCCCCCCCTTTTTTCATTTCTTCCCCCCCCCAGGGCGGCCGTGAGCGTCGACCCCTTCTACGAGATGTTGGCCGCCCGCAAGAAACGCATCTCGGTCAAGAAGAAACAGGAGCAGCCTTGAAAAAGGGGGGGGCTGGGACCCCCCCAAAACCACGAGGGACCCCCCAAAACCATGAGGAACCCCCCAAAACCACGAGGACCCCCCCGAAAACCAAGAAGAACCCCCAAAAACTATGAGGAACCCTCCAGGAACCCTCCAGGAACCCCACGAAGATGTGAAGGACACCAACCTCCCCCCCCGAAAAACCTTGAGGGGACCCCAAAGGACGATGGGGACCCCCCCCCTGGATCTTGGGGGGACCTCAAGGCCCCCCGAGATGATCCAGGAGCCCCCCGAGACCTCCAGGAACCCCCCCAAGATCTCCAGGAACCCCCCAAGGAACCCAAACCCTGAGGAGAGACCCCAAAGGACAATGGGGACCCCCCCCCCAGGACCATGAGACCCCCGAAACCTCCTCCCAGTTCATCCCAGTCCCTCCCAGTTTGGGGTCGCCCCCCCCCCCCCCTTTATTTATGGCCCCATTAAAGGAGGTGAAGGTCCAAGTTTGGGGTGGGGTGGAGGGTCCCTGGAAGGTTTTTATTGCACAGTTTTGGGGTGAAAAAGCAGCATTTTGGGGGTGGGGGAGCAGGGAGGACCCCGAAAGGGGATCCAGAGGTTGAGGATGGGGTGGAAGGAGGGGATGGAGCCCACCTGAGGGATCCAGATGTTGAGGAAAGGATCAAAGGAGGGGATGGAGCCCACTGAAGACATCCAGATGTTTAGGATGGGGTGGAAGGAGGGGATGGAGCCCACCTAAGGGATCCAGATGTTGAGGATGGGATCGAAGGAGGGGATGGAGCCCACCTAAGAGATCCAGATGTTGAGGATGGGATCGAAGGAGGGGATGGAGCCCACCTGAGGGATCCAGATGTTGAGGATGGGATCAAAGGAGGGCATGGAGCCCACCAGAGGGATCCAGATGTTGAGGATGGGATCGAAGGAAAGGATGGAGCCCACCTAAGGGATCCAGATGTTGGGGATGGGATCGAAGGAGGGGATGGAGCCCACCTGAGGGATCCAGATGTTTAGGATGGGATCAAAGGAGGGGATGGAGCCCACCTAAGACATCCAGATGTTGAGGATGGGGTGGAAGGAGGGGATGGAGCCCACCTAAGACATCCAGATGTTTAGGATGGGGTGGAAGGAGGGGATGGAGCCCACCTGAGGGATCCAGATGTTGAGGATGGGGTCAAAGGAGGGGATGGAGCCCACCTAAGGGATCCAGATGTTCAGGATGGGATCGAAGGAGGGGATGGAGCCCACCTGAGGGATCCAGATGTTGAGGATGGGATCGAAGGAAAGGATGGAGCCCACCTAAGAGATCCAGATGTTGAGGATGGGGTGGAAGGAGGGGATGGAGCCCACCTGAGGGATCCAGATGTTGAGGATGGGATCAAAGGAGGGGATGGAGCCCACCTAAGAGATCCAGATGTTGAGGATGGGATCGAAGGAGGGGATGGAGCCCACCTAAGAGATCCAGATGTTGAGGATGGGATCGAAGGAGGGGATGGAGCCCACCTGAGGGATCCAGATGTTGAGGATGGGATCAAAGGAGGGGATGGAGCCCACCTAAGAGATCCAGATGTTGAGGATGGGATCAAAGGAGGGGATGGAGCCCACCTGAGGGATCCAGATGTTGAGGATGGGGTGGAAGGAGGGGATGGAGCCCACCTGAGGGATCCAGATGTTGAGGATGGGGTCAAAGGAGGGGATGGAGCCCACCAGAAGGATCCAGCTGTGGGGGGGTCAGGGGCAGGGCTGGAAGGGCAGCGTGGTGACCCCCCCGTGCAGCTCCAGGCCCCCCTCGGCCCAGGCCAGCAGGTCCCCCCCGGTCTTGGCGCGGCAGCCGGCCACGGCGGCCACCTCGGCGGCGTCCAGGACGCGGCTCCACAGGTGGAACTCGGAGATCTCGCCCACGAAGGCCTGCGTGGCGTCAAAGCCACCGCCCAGCGCGTCCTGGGGGGGGACACGGGGAGATGGAGCTTCCAGGGGGACGGGGAGATGTGGGGATGGAGCTTCCAGGGGGATGGAGCTTCCATGGGGACGTGGAGATGTGGGGATGGAGCTTCCATGGGGATGGAGCTTCCATGGGGACGTGGAGATATGGAGATGGAGCTTCCATGGGGCTTGGGGACGTGGGGATGGAGCTTCCATGGGGCTTGGGGATGTGGGGATGGAGCTTCCATGGGGACGTGGAGATGCGGGGATGGAGCTTCCATGGAGATGGAGCTTCCATGGGGACGTGGAGATATGGAGATGGAGCTTCCATGGGGACGTGGAGATGTGGGGATGGAGCTTCCATGGGGATGGAGCTTCCATGGGGACGTGGAGATATGGAGATGGAGCTTCCATGGGGACGTGGAGATATGGAGATGGAGCTTCCATGGGGCTTGGGGACGTGGGGATGGAGCTTCCACGGGGCTTGGGGATGGGGAGATGGAGCTTCCAGGGGGACGTGGAGATGTGGGGATGGAGCTTCCATGGGGATGGAGCTTCCATGGGGATGGAGCTTCCATGGGGACGTGGAGATGTGGGGATGGAGCTTCCATGGAGATGGAGCTTCCATGGGGATGTGGAGATGTGGGGATGGAGCTTCCATGGAGATGGAGCTTCCATGGGGACGTGGAGATATGGAGATGGAGCTTCCAGGGGGATGGAGCTTCCATGGGGACGTGGAGATGTGGAGATGGAGCTTCCATGGGGATGGAGCTTCCATGGGGACGGGGAGATATGGAGATGGAGCTTCCATGGGGACGTGGAGATGTGGGGATGGAGCTTCCATGGGGATGGAGCTTCCATGGGGACGTGGAGATATGGAGATGGAGCTTCCATGGGGCTTGGGGACGTGGGGATGGAGCTTCCACGGGGCTTGGGGATGGGGAGATGGAGCTTCCAGGGGGACGTGGAGATGTGGGGATGGAGCTTCCATGGGGATGGAGCTTCCATGGGGATGGAGCTTCCATGGGGACGTGGAGATGTGGGGATGGAGCTTCCATGGAGATGGAGCTTCCATGGGGACGTGGAGATATGGAGATGGAGCTTCCATGGGGACGTGGAGATGTGGGGATGGAGCTTCCATGGGGACGTGGAGATGTGGGGATGGAGCTTCCATGGAGATGGAGCTTCCATGGGGATGTGGAGATGTGGGGATGGAGCTTCCATGGAGATGGAGCTTCCATGGGGACGTGGAGATATGGAGATGGAGCTTCCAGGGGGATGGAGCTTCCATGGGGACGTGGAGATGTGGAGATGGAGCTTCCATGGGGATGGAGCTTCCATGGGGACGTGGAGATGTGGAGATGGAGCTTCCATGGGGATGGAGCTTCCATGGGGACGGGGAGATATGGAGATGGAGCTTCCATGGGGACGTGGAGATGTGGGGATGGAGCTTCCATGGGGATGGAGCTTCCATGGGGACGTGGAGATATGGAGATGGAGCTTCCATGGGGATGGAGCTTCCATGGGGACGTGGAGATATGGAGATGGAGCTTCCATGGGGCTTGGGGACGTGGGGATGGAGCTTCCACGGGGCTTGGGGATGGGGAGATGGAGCTTCCAGGGGGACGTGGAGATGTGGGGATGGAGCTTCCATGGGGATGGAGCTTCCATGGGGACGTGGAGATGTGGGGATGGAGCTTCCATGGAGATGGAGCTTCCATGGGGACGTGGAGATATGGAGATGGAGCTTCCATGGGGACGTGGAGATGTGGGGATGGAGCTTCCATGGGGACGTGGAGATGTGGGGATGGAGCTTCCATGGGGACGTGGAGATGTGGGGATGGAGCTTCCATGGAGATGGAGCTTCCATGGGGATGTGGAGATGTGGGGATGGAGCTTCCATGGAGATGGAGCTTCCATGGGGACGGGGAGATATGGAGATGGAGCTTCCAGGGGGATGGAGCTTCCATGGGGACGTGGAGATGTGGAGATGGAGCTTCCATGGGGATGGAGCTTCCATGGGGACGTGGAGATGTGGAGATGGAGCTTCCATGGGGATGGAGCTTCCATGGGGACGGGGAGATATGGAGATGGAGCTTCCATGGGGACGTGGAGATGTGGGGATGGAGCTTCCATGGGGATGGAGCTTCCATGGGGACGTGGAGATATGGAGATGGAGCTTCCATGGGGATGGAGCTTCCATGGGGACGTGGAGATATGGAGATGGAGCTTCCATGGGGCTTGGGGATGTGGAGATGGAGCTTCTATGGGGATGGAGCTTCCATGGGGACTTTAGGAGATGGAGCTTCCATGGGGACGTGGAGATATGGAGATGGAGCTTCCATGGGGATGTGGGGATGGAGCTTCCATGGGGACTTGGGGAGATGGAGCTTCCATGGGGACGGGGAGATATGGAGATGGAGGTTCCATGGAGATGGAGCTTCCATGGGGACGTGGAGATATGGAGATGGAGCTTCCATGGGGATGGAGCTTCCATGGGGCTTGGGGACGTGGAGATGGAGCTTCCATGGGGACTTGGAGAGATGGAGCTTCCAGGGGGACGGGGAGATATGGAGATGGAGGTTCCATGGAGATGGAGCTTCCATGGGGACGTGGAGATATGGAGATGGAGCTTCCATGGGGATGGAGCTTCCATGGGCCTTGGGGACGTGGAGATGGAGCTTCCATGGGGACTTGGAGAGATGGAGCTTCCAGGGGGACGGGGAGATATGGGGATGGAGCTTCCATGGGGATGTGGAGATGGAGATGGAGCTTCCATGAGGACTTGGAGATATGGGAATGGAGCTTCCATGGGGCTTGGGGACGTGGGGATGGAGCTTCCAGGGGGACGGGGAGATGGAGCCCCTCCCAGTCCCTCCCAGCCCCCCCTAGTCCCTCCCAGTCCCTCCCAGTCCCTCCCAGCCCCTCCCAGTCTCTCCCAGTCCCTCCCAGTCCCCCCCCAGTGCCCCCCCAGTCCCTCCCAGTCCCTCCCAGCGCCCTCTCAGTCCCTCCCAGTCCCCCCCAGTCCCTTCCCAGTCCCCCCCAGTCCCCCCCAGCGCCCTCCCAGTCCCTCCCGGTCCCCCCCAGCCCCCCCAGTGCCCCCCCCAGCCCCCCCGGCCCCCCCGTTACCTGCTCCTGCCCCAGCACCAGCACCCCCCTTGGCCGCAGCGCGTGCCCCGCGGCGAGGCCCCCGCCCCGCCCCCGCCGGGCGCCGTCCTGGAAGCTGCTCCACGCGCCGCC
>NW_027207176.1:0-19475 GCF_032191515.1 Phaenicophaeus curvirostris
GAATGGGGGGGAAATGGGGGGGAATGGGGGTTTGGGGGGGGATAAGAGGGGGAATGGGGGTGTTGGGGGGGGAAATGGGGGGGGTGAGAACTTTCTCAACTCGGGGGGGGAGGAAATGAAGGGGGAAATAAGGGGGAAATGGGGAGGAAGTGGGGGGTGGGGGGGGAAATGAGGGGGAATGGGGGTTTGGGGGGGGAGATGGGGGGGAATGGGGGTGTTGGGGGGGGAAATGGGGGGGGTGAGACCTTCCTCAACTCGGGGGGGGAGGAAATGGAGGGGGAAATAAGGGGGAAATGGGGAGGAAGTGGGGGAATTGGGGGGAAATGGGGGGGAATGGGGGTTTGGGGGGGAGATGGGGGGGAATGGGGGTGTTGGG
The DNA here is from genome assembly GCF_032191515.1 of Phaenicophaeus curvirostris. NCBI lineage: Eukaryota > Metazoa > Chordata > Aves > Cuculiformes > Cuculidae > Phaenicophaeus > Phaenicophaeus curvirostris. The sequence goes on from NW_027207176.1 coordinate 377, forward strand.
GGGGGAAATGGGGGTGTTGGGGGGAAATGGGGGGGTGAGAACTTTCTCAACTCGGGGGGGGAGGAAATGGAGGGGGGAAATAAGGGGGAAATGGGGAGGAAGTGGGGGAATGGGGGGGAAATGAGGGGGAATGGGGGTGTTGGGGGGGAAATGGGGGGGGGTGAGACCTTCCTCAACTCGGGGGGGGAGGAAATAGAGGGGGAAATGGGGAGGAAATGGGGGCTAGGGGGGAAAATGAGGGGGAAATGGGGGTGTTGGGGGGGAAATGAGGGGGGTAATGGGGAGGAAATAGGGGTGTTGGAGGGGAAATGAGGGGGAAATGGGGGGGAAATGGGGGCTGGGGGGGAAATGAGGGGGAGATGGGGGTGTTGGGGGGGAAATGAGGGGGAAATGGGGGGAAATGAGGGGGAAATTGGGCTGTTGGGGGGGAAATGAGGGGGGAATGAGGAGGAAATGGGGGTGTTGGGGGGGAAATGAGGGGGAATGGGGAGGAAATGGGGGTGTTGGGGGGGAAATGAGGGGGAAATGGGGAGGAAATGGGGGCTGGGGGGAAATGAGAGAGGAAATGAGGGTGTTGGGGGGGAAATGAGGAGGAAATGGGGGGAAATAGGGGTGTTGGAGGGGAAATGAGGGGGAAATGGGGGTGTTGGGGGGGAAATGAGGGGGAAATGGGGAGGAAATGGGGGCTGGGGGGGAAATGAGGGGGAAATAGGGGAGGAAATGGGGGTGTTGGGGGGAAATGGGGAGGAAATGGGGTCTGGGGGGGGAAATGGAGGGGAAATGAGGGGATTAGGGGGGGAAATGAAGCAGGAAAAGGGAGAACGAGGGGGGGAAATGGCGATTTGAGGGGATGGGGGGGGAATGTGAGCCAGGAGGGTCCCTTTTGGGGTGCTTTGGGTCCCTTTTGGGGTGTTTTGGGGCACTTTTAGGGTTTTTGGGGGGGGACAGTGAGATTTTGGGGTCCCCCCCCCCCAGGTTTTATGGGGTTCGCCCCCGACATCTGGCGGCTGGTGGAGCGCTGGCGCTTCCGCGACGATGACGACGATCAGCTCTTCTACAGCCGCCTCTACCTCGACCCCCAGCTCCGGGTGAGCCCCGAAACCCAGAGGGGGACCCCAAAAAATAAAAAGGGGGCCCCAAAATTGGGGGGGACCCCGAAAAAACCCATTAAACCCCCTGAAATCCTCCCCAAACCTCTTAAATCTTTGGGTTTTCTACTTTGATTTTGAGCTCAGAGTGAACCCCAAAAATTGGGGGGGCCCCAAAACGAAGAGGGGACCCCAAAAAATAAAAAGGGGGCCCCAAAATTGGGGGGGACCCCGAAAAAACCCCATTAAACCCCCCGAAATCCTCCCCAAACTCCCTAAATCTTCGGTTTTTCTACCTTGATTTTGAGCTCAGGGGGAGCCCCAAAAATTGGGGGGGCCCCAAAACGAAGAGGGGACCCCAAAAAATAAAAAGGGGGCCCCAAAATTGGGGGGACCCCGAAAAAATCTCATTAACCCCCCCAAAATCCTCCCCAAATCTCCTCAAATTTTTGGTTTTTCTACTTTGATTTTGAGCTCAGGGGGAGCCCCAAAACTGGGGGGGACCCCAAAAATTGAGGGGTCCCCAAAACAAAGGGGGAGCCCAAAATATAGGGGGGACCCCAAAATTGAGAGGAACCCCCAAAAAACCTCATTTTACCTTCCTAAATCCTCCCTGAACCCCCAAAATCTTTGGTTTTTCTACCTTGATTTTGAGCTCAGGGGGAGCCCTAAAATTGGGGGGGACCCCAAAAATTGGGGAGGGGCCCAAAAATTGGGGGGGACCCCCCAAAATAAGCCCCCCCCGGACCCTCCTGAACCCCCAAACCCCTCTGAGCCCCCCTCAGATCCCACTGGGACCCCCTCAAACCCCCCCTGAGCGCTCTCTAAACCCTCCCAGCACCCCCAAATCCTTCCCCCCCCCCCCCCCCCAGATTTGGGGACCCCCTTCAGATTTGGGGATCCCCCCCTGAACCCCTTTTTCCTTTCAGGAGGAGCTGGGGATGGAGCTCGATCATTATTCCCAAATTTTCCAGAACCTCAATGGCGCCGTCGGTGAGGAGGGGGGGTAAAAAGTGGGGTTCAGGGGTAAAAAGTGGGGTTCAGGGGGTAAAAGTGGGGTTTGAGGGATAAAAAATGGGGTTCAGGGGGTAAAAAGTGGGGTTCAGGGGGTAAAAAGTGGGTTCAGGGGGTAAAAGTGGGGTTTGGGGGGTAAGAAGTGGGGTTCAGGGGGTAAAAAGTGGGTTCAGGGGGTAAAAGTGGGGTTTGGGGGGTAAAAAGTGGGGTTGGGGGGGTAAAAAGTGGGGTTGAGGGGGTAAAAGTGGGGTTCAGGGAGGTAAAAAGTGGGGTTCAGGGGCTAGAAGTGGGGTTCAGGGGGTAAAAGTGGGGTTTAGGGGGTAGAAGTGGGGTTCAGGGGTAAAAAGTGGGGTTCAGGGGGTAAAAGTGGGGTTCAGAGGTAAAAAGTGGGATTCAGGGAGATAAAAAGTGGGGTTCAGGGGTTAAAAGTGGGGTTGAGGGGGGTAAAAAGTGGGGTTCGGGGGTAAAAAGTGGGGTTCAGGGGGATAAAAAGTGGGGTTCAGGGGGTAAAAAGTGGAGTTCAGGGGGTAAAAAATGGAGTTTGAGGAGTAAAAAATGGGCTCTGGGGGCAAAAAGTGGGGGTGCAGGGGGGAAAAATGGGGTGCAGGGGGGTAAAAGTGGGGTTCAGGGGGTAAAAAATGGGAATAAGAGAGGAAGAAGTGGGGTTCAGGGAGCAAAAACTGGGGTTCAGGGCTGAAAACTGGGGTTTGGTGGCAAAAACTGGGGTTCAGGGGGCAAAAACTGGGGTTGGGGGGCAGGAGTTTTGGGGGGGGCGGGGTGTGAATTGGGGGGGGCTGCCTGAACCCCCAGTTTTGCTTCCCCCGCTCCCCATTTTTCAACCTCTGAACCCCAAGTTTTCACCCCAAACCCCATTTTTAATTCCTGAACCCCGTTTTTTTGCTTCAAACCCCCTTTTTGCCCCCATTTTCCACTCCTAAACCCCATTTCCTGCCCCTGAACCCCAATTTTTCACCCCAAACCCCACTTTTCACCCCCTGAACTCCAATTTTTTACTCCAAACTCCGCTTTTTGCCCCATTGAACCCCTTTTTTTTTGCCCCGAACCCCGTTTTTACCCCCATTTTCCACCCCTAAACCCCATTTCCTGCCCCTGAACCCCAATTTTTCACCCCAAACCCCATTTTTCACCCCCTGAACCCCAATTTTTTACCCCAAACCCCATTTTTTTGGCCCCAAACCCCATTTCTCACCCCCTTGAACCCCATTTTTTGCCCCAAACCCCATTTTTACCCCCATTTTCCACCCCTAAACCCCATTTTCTGCCCCCTGAACCCCAATTTTTTACCCCAAACCCCATTTTTCACCCCTGAACCCCAATTTTTTACTCCAAACTCCACTTTTTGCCCCGTTGAACCCCTTTTTTCTGCCCCAAACCCCATTTTTCCCCCATTTTCCACCCCCAAACCCCATTTCCTGCCCCTGAACCCCAATTTTTCACCCCAAACCCCACTTTTCACCCCCTGAACCCCAATTTTTTACTCCAAATTCTGCTTTTTGCCCCATTGAACCCCTTTTTTTGCCCCAAACCCCATTTTTACCCCCATTTTCCACCCCTAAACCCCATTTCCTGCCGCTGAACCCCAATTTTTCACCCCAAACCCCATTTTTCACCCCCTGAACCCCAATTTTTTAACCCAAACCTCATTTTTCTTGCCCCAAACCCCATTTCTCACCCCCCTGACCCCCATTTTTTGACCCAAACCCCATTTTTACCCCCATTTTCCACCCCTAAACCCCATTTTCTGCCCCCTGAACCCCAATTTTTTCCCCCCAAACCCCATTTCTCACCCCCTTCCCCCCCACTTTTCTGCCCTGAACCCCACTTTTCACCCCCCCAATCCCATTTTCTCCCCTCTGAACCCCATTTTCCACCCCCAAACCCCATTCCCCCACCCCCAAACCCCATTTTTTCACCCCCGAACCCCATTTTTTGTCTCCGGAACCCCAATTTTTTACCCCAAACCCCATTTTTTTTGGCCCCAAACCCCATTTCTCATCCCCCTGACCCCCATTTTTTGACCCAAACCCCGTTTTTACCCCCATTTTCCACCCCTAAACCCCATTTTCTGCCCCCTGAACCCCAATTTTTTACCCCAAACCCCATTTCCTGCCCCTGAACCCCAATTTTTTCCCCCCAAACCCCATTTCTCATCCTCTTCCCCCCCACTTTTCTGCCCTGAACCCCACTTTTCACCCCCCCAATCCCACTTTCTCCCCTCTGAACCCCATTTTCCACCCCCGAACCCCATTCCCCCACCCCCAAACCCCATTTTTTTGCCCCTGAACCCCATTTTTTTGCCCCCAAACCCCATTTTTTGCCCCCGAACCCCCTTTTTACCCCCCTGAACCCCCTTTTTTTTGCTCCCCCAGACGAGGTGGTGCTCAAGTTCGAGCCGGGAGGGGTTCGGGTTCGCAACGTCGCCTACGACTCCCTCCCCGTCATCATCCACGGCAACGGCCCCACCAAGGTCCGGGGGGGACCCCAAAACCCACAGGGACCCCCCAAAACCCCCTGGGGTCCCCCAAACCTTCTAGGACCCCCCCAAACCCATCAGGAGCCCCTAACATCTTCCCTATAGGAATGGGTTAACCCTGGTATGGGGGGGGTCCCCAAAATCCCCCCTCAGGGCCCCCCCAAAACCTCTCAGGGACCCCCAAACCCCCCAGGGGAACCCCAAAACGCTTCACCCCCCCCTCAGGGAACCCCAAACCTTCTGGGACCCCCCCAAACCCACTCAGGGACCCCCAAAACCCCCCAGGACCCCCTAACGTCTTGCCTATAGGAGTGGGTTAATCCTGGTATGGGGGGGTCCCCAAAATCTCCCTTCAGGGCCCCCCCAAAACCCCTCAGGGACCCCCAAACCCCTCAGGGGAACCCCAAAACGCTTCACACCCCCCCCAGGCCCCCCCAAACCTTCTGGGACCCCCCCAGACCCCCCCAACACTCCCAGCTTTAGGGGTTCCTAGGGTGGTATTGGGGTTCAGGAAGGGTTTTGGGGTGCAAAGAGGAGTCCCTAAGGGTGTTTTTGGGGTTCCTGAGGTGTTTTGGGGTCCAGAGAGGCCCTAGGGGGGGTTTTGGGGTTCAGGGAGGTTCCTTGGGGTGGTTTGGGGGCTTTTGGGGTGCAAGGAGGGGTCCCTAAGGGTGTTTTTGGGGTCCCTGGGAGGGTGTTGGGGTTCAGGGAGGGTTTTGGGGTGCAAAGAGGGGTCCCTAAGGGTGTTTTTGGGGTCCCTGGGGGAGGTTTGGGGTTGAGGGAGGGTTTTGGGGTGCAAAGGGGGGGATCCTGGAGGGGGGTTGGGGTTCAGGGAGGGATTTTGGGGTGCAGGGAGGGATTTTGGGGTGCAAGGGGGGGGGGATCCTGGAGGGGGTTTTGGGGTTCAGGGAGGGATTTTGGGGTGCAAGGGAGGGATTTTGGGGTGCAAGGGGGGGATCCTGGAGGGGGTTTTGGGGTTCAGGGAGGGATTTTGGGGTGCAGGGAGGGATCCTGGAGGGGGTTTTGGGGTGCAGGGAGGGGTTTTGGGGTGCAAGGGGGGATTTTGGGGTGCAAGGGGGGGATCCTGGAGGGGGTTTTGGGGTGCAGGGAGGGGTTTTGGGGTGCAAGGGGGGATTTTGGGGTGCAAGAGGGGATCCTGGAGGGGGTTTTGGGGTTCAGGGAGGTTCATTGGGTTGGTTTTGGGGTGCAAGGGGGGGGATTTGGGGGTTCAGGGCGGGGTTTTGGGGTGGGGTGGGGGTTTTGGGGTGCAGGGGGGGGTCCCCTAATTATCTTGTTCTTCAGCTTCACCTTAATTACCTGGGTAATTACGTCCCCGCCGGGTGGAACGAGGGCGGCTGCGGCGACTGCGACTCCGACCTGAGGCCGCTCGAGGGGGTCCCCGTGAGTGAAAAAAAGGGGGGGCTCCCCCCTAAGTTTTGGGGTGACCCCCAAGTTGTGGGGTGACCCCTAAGTTGGGGGGCTGCCCCATAGAAGAAGAGTCTCCTATAGGTTTTAGGGGGGCTAATGGGTCCTATAAGGGTTTTTGGGGTGCTGGGGGGGGGTTTTGGGGTGCCCTGTGGGTTCTGGGGTGCCCCCTAAGTTGTGGGGTGACCCCTAAGTTTTGGGGTGACCCCTAAGTTGGGGGGCTGCCCCATAGAAGAAGAGTCTCCTATAGGTTTTAGGGGGGCTAATGGGTCCTATAGGGGTTTTTGGGGTGCTGGCGGGGGTTTTGGGGTGCCCTGTGGGTTCTGGGGTGCCCCCTAAGTTTTGGGGCGCCCCCTAAGTTGGGGGGTGACCCCTAAGTTGTGGGGTGACCCCTAAATTGGGGGGCTGCCCCATAGAAGAAGAGTCTCCTATGGATTTTAGGGGGGGTAATGGGTCCTATAGGGGTTTTTGGGGTGCTGGGGGGGGGTTTTGGGGTGCCCTGTGGGTTCTGGGGTGCCCCCTAAGTTTTGGGGTGACCCCTAAGTTTTGGGGTGACTCCTAAGTTGTGGGGTGACCCCTAAATTGGGGGTTGCCCCATAGAAGAAGAGTCTCCTATAGGTTTTAGGGGGGCTAATGGGTCCTATAGGGGTTTTTGGGGTGCTGGGGGGGGTTTTGGGGTGCCCTGTGGGTTCTGGGGTGCCCCCTAAGTTTTGGGGTGATCCCTAAGTTGTGGGGTGACCCCTAAGTTGTGGGGTGACCCCTAAGTTGTGGGGGTGACCCCTAAATTGGGGAGTTGCCCCATAGAAAAAGAGTCTCCTATGGGTTTTAGGGGGGTTAATGGGTCCTATAGGGGTTTTTGGGGTGCTGGGGCGGGGTTTTGGGGTGCCCTGTGGGTTCTGGGGTGCCCTGTGGGTTCTGGGGTCCCCCCCAAGTTGTGGGATGCCCCCTAAGTTTTGGGGTGCCCCCTAGGACGAGGAGCTGCCGTGGGTCCTGGTCGGGGTGTTCGTGGAGCAGCCGACTCCGTTCTTGTCGCGGTTCCTGCAGCGCTTGCTGACCTTGAACTACCCCCGTTCCCGCTTGGGGCTCTTCTTCACAACCGAGTAAGGAGGGGGGGAACCCCCAAATCTGACCCTGCCGAACCCCAAAACCCCCCTGTACACCCTGCTCCGACCCTCGCGAACCCCCAAAATCTGCCCCCCAAACCTGCCCCCCCCCCCCGCCCCCCGCAATCCACCCCGCACTTGTTTGGAGCTCCCCCTGCGTAACCCTGGGAGGGGGGACCCCAAAACGTTCTGAACCCCCAAATCTGGCACCCCAAAACCACCCTGAACCCCAAAACATGAACCTCAACCCTCCCCTGAACCCCAAAACCCCCCTGTACACCCAGCTCTGACCCCCCCAAACCTGTCTCCCATCCCATCCCACATGCATCTGAGCCTCTTCCTGCATAACCAGATGAGGGGGGACCCCAAAAATGTCCTGAACCCCCAAACTGGACACGCCAAAATCACCCTGAACCCCAAGATCTGAACCCCAAACCTTCGCTGAACCCCCAAACCCCCCTGTACACCCAGCTCTGACCCCCCCAAACCCCCAAAACCTGTCCCCCAAACCTGCCCCCACCCCACCCCACCCCACATGCATCTGCGTCTCTTCCTGCTTAACCGGGTATGGGGGGGACCCCAAAAATGTCCTGAACCCCCAAACCTGACACCCCAAAATCACCCTGAACCCCAAGATCTGAACCCCAAACCTTCACTGAACCCCCAAACCCCCCTGTACACCCAGCTCTGACCCCCCCAAACCCCCAAAACCTGCTCCCCAACCCACCCCACGTGCATCTGTGTCTCTTTCTGCTTAACCGGGTATGGGGGGACCCCCAAAACGTTCTGAACCCCCAAACTGGACACGCCAAAATCACCCTGAACCCCAAGATCTGAACCCCAAACCTTTGCTGAACCCCCAAACCCCCCTGTACACCCAGCTCTGACCCCCGCGAACCCCCAAAACCTGCCCCTCAAACCTACCCCCCCCCAACCCACCCCACATGCATCTGCGTCTCTTTCTGCTTAACCGGGTATGGGGGGACCCCAAAACGTCCTGAACCCCCAAACCTGACACCCTAAAATCAATCTGAACCCCAATATCTGAACCCCAAACCTTCACTGAACCCACAAACCCCCCTGTACACCCAGTTCTGAACCCCGTGAACCCCCCAAACCTGTCCCTCAAACCTACTTCTCCCCCAACCCACCCCACATGCATCTGTGTCTCTTCTTGCTTAACCGGGTAAGGGGGGACCCCCAAAACCTCCTGAACCCCCAAATCTGACACCCCAAAATCACCCTGAACCCCAAGATCTGAACCCCAAACCTTCACTGAACCCCCAAACCCCCCTGTACACCCAGCTCTGACCCCCACGAACCCCCAAAACCTGCCCCCCAAACCTGCCCCCCCCCACTCTGCACCTGCCTGGGGCCTCACGTCACAGCCCCATAGCCCCGATCCCAGCCCCATAGCCCCGATCCCAGCCCCATAGCCCCGATCCCAGCCCCATAGCCCCGATCCCAGCCCCATAGCCCAGCCCCATAGCCCCGATCCCAGCCCCATAGCCCAGCCCCATAGCCCCGATCCCAGCCCCATAGCCCAGCCCCATAGCCCTGATCCCAGCCCCATAGCCCCGATCCCAGCCCCATAGCCCAGATCCCAGCCCCATAGCCCCGATCCCAGCCCCATAGCCCAGCCCCATAGCCCCGATCCCAGCCCCATAGCCCAGATCCCAGCCCCATAGCCCAGCCCCATAGCCCTGATCCCAGCCCCATAGCCCTGCCCCATAGCCCAGATCCCAGCCCCATAGCCCAGATCCCAGCCCCATAGCCCTGCCCCATAGCCCCGATCCCAGCCCCATAGCCCAGCCCCATAGCCCAGATCCCAGCCCCATAGCCCCAATCCCAGCCCCATAGCCCAGCCCCATAGCCCTGATCCCAGCCCCATAGCCCTGCCCCATAGCCCAGATCCCAACCCCATAGCCCTGATCCCAGCCCCATAGCCCCGATCCCAGCCCCATAGCCCAACCCCATAGCCCAGATCCCAGCCCCATAGCCCCAATCCCAGCCCCATAGCCCTGCCCCATAGCCCAGATCCCAGCCCCATAGCCCAACCCCATAGCCCAGATCCCAGCCCCATAGCCCTGCCCCATAGCCCAGCCCCATAGCCCCGATCCCAGCCCCATAGCCCTGATCCCAGCCCCATAGCCCTGCCCCATAGCCCAGATCCCAGCCCCATAGCCCTGATCCCAGCCCCATAGCCCTGCCCCATAGCCCCGATCCCAGCCCCATAGCCCTGATCCCAGCCCCATAGCCCTGCCCCATAGCCCCGATCCCAGCCCCATAGCCCAGATCCCAGCCCCATAGCCCTGATCCCAGCCCCATAGCCCAGATCCCAGCCCCATAGCCCTGATCCCAGCCCCATAGCCCTGATCCCAGCCCCATAGCCCAGATCCCAGCCCCATAGCCCTGATCCCAGCCCCATAGCCCTGCCCCATAGCCCTGATCCCAGCCCCATAGCCCCGATCCCAGCCCCATCCCCCAGCCCCATAGCCCCGTCCCCCTGCCCCATAGCCCCGTCCCCCTGCCCCATAGCCCAGTCCCCCTGCCCCATAGTCCCGTCCCCCTGCCCCATAGCCCCATCCCCCAGCCCCATAGCCCCCTCCCCCTGCCCCATAGCCCCCTCCCCCAGCCCCATAGCTCCATCCCCCTTCCCCATAGCTCCCTCCCCCTGCCCCATAGCCCCATCCCCCAGCCCCATCCCCCAGCCCCATAGCCCCCATCCCAGCCCCATAGCCCAGTCCCCCAGCCCCATAGCCCCATCCCCCTGCCCCATAGCCCAGTCCCCTGCCCCATAGCCCAGTCCCCCAGCCCCATAGCCCTGATCCCAGCCCCATAGCCCCATCCCCCTGCCCCATAGCCCAGTCCCCCTGCCCCATAGCCCTGTCCCCCTGCCCCATAGCCCCATCCCCCAGCCCCATAGCCCAGTCCCCCAGCCCCATAGCCCCATCCCCCTGCCCCATAGCCCAGTCCCCCTGCTCCATAGCCCCGTCCCCCTGCCCCATAGCCCCGTCCCCCTGCTCCATAGCCCCGTCCCCCAGCCCCATAGCCCCATCCCCCAGCCCCATAGCCCAGTCCCCCTGCCCCCCAGCCCCCCAGCCCCGTCCCCTGCCCCACGGCGCTGTCGCTGCCCCCCAGGAGGTGACCCACGAGCCCCAGGTGGCCGCCGTGTGGCCGCAGCTTCGCTCTCGCTTCTCGTCCGCGCGGCTCGTGGGGCCCGAGGAGGCGCTGGAGACGGCGGCCGCGCGCGACATGGGCATGTACGGGGCCACGCGGGGGGACGGGGTGGTGGCCCTGGGGGTGGTCACCGTGGTGGCCTTGGTGGCTTTAGTGGCCCTGGTGGCCCTGGGGGTGGTCACTGTGGTGTCCATGGTGGCGTTGGAGGTCCTGGTGGCTGTGGGGGTGGTCACCATGGTGGCCTTGGTGGCCTTGGAGGACTTGGGGGTGGTCACTGTGGTGTCCATGGTGGCCTTAGAGGACTTGGGGGTGGTCACCGTGGTGTCCATGGTGGCCTTGGAGGCCCTGGTGGCCATGGGAGTGGTCACTGTGGTGTCCATGGTGGCCCTGGTGGCCGTGGGGGTGGTCACTGTGGTGTCCATGGTGGCCTTGGTGGCCCTGGTGGCTGTGGGAATGGTCACTGTGGTGTCCATGGTGGCTTTGGTGGCCCTGGTGGGCCTGGGGGTGGTCACTGTGGTGTCCATGGTGGCCCTGGTGGCCGTGGGGGTGGTCACTGTGGTGTCCATGGTGGCCCTGGTGGCTGTGGGGGTGGTCACTGTGGTGTCCATGGTGTCCATGGTGGCCCTGGTGGCCCTGGGGGTGGTCACTGTGGTGTCCATGGTGGCCCTGGTGGCCGTGGGGGTGGTCACTGTGGTGTCCATGGTGGCCCTGGTGGCTGTGGAGGTGGTCACTGTGGTGTCCATGGTGTCCATGGTGGCCCTGATGGCCATGGGAGTGGTCATTGTAGTGTCCATGGTGGCCTTGGAGGTCCTGGTGGCCGTGGGGGTGGTCACTGTGGTGTCCATGGTGGCCCTGGTGGCCGTGGGGGTGGTCACTGTGGTGTCCATGGTGGCCCTGGTGGCCGTGGGGGTGGTCACTGTGGTGTCCATGGTGGCCCTGGTGGCTGTGGGGGTGGTCACTGTGGTGTCCATGGTGGCCTTGGTGGCCCAGGGGGTGGTCACTGTGGTGTCCATGGTGGCCCTGGTGGCTGTGGGGGTGGTCACTGTGGTGTCCATGGTGGCCCTGGTGGCCCTGGGGGTGGTCACTGTGGTGTCCATGGTGGCCCTGGTGGCCCTGGGGGTGGTCACTGTGGTGTCCATGGTGGCCCTGGTGGCTGTGGGGGTGGTCACTGTGGTGTCCATGGTGTCCATGGTGGCCCTGATGGCCATGGGAGTGGTCATTGTAGTGTCCATGGTGGCCTTGGAGGTCCTGGTGGCCGTGGGGGTGATCACTGTGGTGTCCATGGTGGCCCTGGTGGCCGTGGGGGTGGTCACTGTGGTGTCCATGGTGGCCCTGGTGGCTGTGGGGGTGGTCACTGTGGTGTCCATGGTGGTCCTGGTGGCCCTGGGGGTGGTCACTGTGGTGTCCATGGTGGCCCTGGTGGCCCTGGGGGTGGTCACTGTGGTGTCCATGGTGGCCCTGGTGGCCGTGGGGGTGGTCACTGTGGTGTCCATGGTGGCCCTGGTGGCCATGGGAGTGGTCATTTTGGTGGCCCTGGTGGCCTTGGAGGCCCTGTTGGCCCTGGGGGTGGTCACTCTGGTGTCCATGGTGGCCTTGGAGACCTTGGTGGTGGTCACTGTGGTGGCCTTGGTGGCCCTGATGGCCATGGGAGTGGTCATTGTAGTGTCCATGGTGGCCTTGGAGGCCCTGGTGGCCGTGGGGGTGGCCACCATGGTGGCCTTGGTGGCCCTGGTGGCCGTGGGGGTGGTCACTGTGGTGTCCATGGTGGCCCTAGTGGTCCTGGGGGTGGTCACTGTGGTGTCCGTGGTGGCCTTGGAGGTCCTGGTGGCCCTGGGGGTGGTCACTGTGGTGGCCCTGGTGGCCCTGGTGGCTGTGGGAATGGTCACTGTGGTGTCCATGGTGGCCTTGGTGGCCCTGGTGGGCCTGAGGGTGGTCACTGTGGTGTCCATGGTGGTCCTGGTGGCCCTGGTGGCCGTGGGGGTGGTCCCTGTGGTGTCCATGGTGGCCCTGGTGGCCCTGGGGGTGGTCACTGTGGTGGCCTTGGTGGCCTTGGTGGCCGTGGGGGTGGTCACTGTGGTGGCCTTGGTGGCCTTGGTGGCCGTGGGGGTGGTCACTGTGGTGGCTTTGGTGGTCCTGGTGGCCGTGGTGGTGGTCACTGTGGTGTCCATGGTGGCCCTGGTGGCCCTGGGGGTGGTCACTGTGGTGTCCATGGTGGCCCTGGTGGCCCTGGGGGTGGTCACTGTGGTGTCCATGGTGGCCCTGGTGGCCGTGGGGGTGGTCACTGTGGTGTCCATGGTGGCCCTGGTGGCCCTGGGGGTGGTCACTGTGGTGTCCATGGTGGCCCTGGTGGTCCTGGGGGTGGTCACTGTGGTGTCCATGGTGGCCCTGGTGGCTGTGGGGGTGGTCACTGTGGTGCCCATGGTGACCCTGGTGGTCCTGGGGGTGGTCCCTGTGGTGTCCATGGTGGCCCTGGTGGCCGTGGGGGTGGTCCCTGTGGTGTCCATGGTGGCTTTGGTGGCCGTCGGGGTGGTCACTGTGGTGTCCTTAGTGGCCCTGGTGGCCATGGGGGTGGTCCCTGTGGTGTCCATGGTGGCCCTGGTGGCCATGGGGGTGGTCACTGTGGTGTCCATGGTGGCCCTGGTGGCCCTAGTGGTCCTGGGGGTGGTCACTGTGGTGTCCATGGTGGCCCTGGTGCCCCTGGTGGCCGTGGGGGTGGTCACTGTGGTGTCCATGGTGGCCCTGGTGGCCGTGGGTGTGGTCACTGTCGTGTCCATGGTGGCCATGGAGGTCCTGGTGGTCCTGGGGGTGGTCACTGTGGTGTCCATGGTGGCCCTGGTGGCCGTGAGGGCGGTCACTGTGGTGGCCATGGTGGCCCTGGTGCCCCTGGTGGCCGTGGGGGTGGTCACTGTGGTGTCCATGGTGGCCCTGGTGGCCGTGGGTGTGGTCACTGTCGTGTCCATGGTGGCCATGGAGGTCCTGGTGGTCCTGGGGGTGGTCACTGTGGTGTCCATGGTGGCCCTGGTGGCCGTGAGGGCGGTCACTGTGGTGGCCATGGTGGCCCTGGTGGTCCTGGGGGTGGTCACTGTGGTGTCCATGGTGGCCTTGGAGGCTCTGGTGGCCGTGGGGGTGGTCACCATGGTGGCCTTGGTGGCCCTGGTGGCCATGGGAGTGGTCTCTGTGGTGTCCATGGTGGCCTTGGAGGCCCTGTTGGCTCTGGGGGTGGTTACTGTGGTGGCCTTGGTGGCCCTGGTGGCCATGGGGGTGGTCCCTGTGGTGTCCATGGTGGCCCTAGTGGTCCTGGGGGTGGTCACTGTGGTGTCCATGGTGGCCTTGGAGGTCCTGGTGGCCCTGGGGGTGGTCACTGTGGTGGCCCTGGTGGCTGTGGGAATGGTCACTGTGGTGTCCATGGTGGCCTTGGTGGCCCTGGTGGGCCTGAGGGTGGTCACTGTGGTGTCCATGGTGGTCCTGGTGGCCCTGGTGGCCATGGGGGTGGTCACCATGTTGGCCTTACAGGCCCTGGTGGCCGTGGGGGTGGTCACTGTGGTGGCCATGGTGGCCTTGGTGGCCATGGGAGTGGTCACTGTGGTGTCCAGGGTGGCCCTGGTGGCTGTGGGGGTGGTCACTGTGGTGTCCATGGTGGCCTTGGTGGCCCTAGTGGTCCTAGGGGTGGTCACTGTGGTGTCCATGCTGGCCTTGGTGGCCTTGGAGGACTTGGGGGTGGTCACTGTGGTGTCCATGGTGGCCCTGGTGGCCCTGGGGGTGGTCACTCTGGTGGCCCTGGTGGCCGTGGGGGTGGTCACTGTGGTGTCCATGGTGGCCTTGGTGGCCCTGGGGGTGGTCACTGTGGTGGCTTTGGAGGCCCTGGTGGCCATGGGAGTGGTCATTGTAGTGTCCATGGTGGCCTTGGAGGCCCTGGTGGCCGTGGGGGTGGTCACTGTGGTGTCCATGGTGGCCTTGGTGGTCCTGGTGGTCCTGGGGGTGGTCACTGTGGTGGCCCTGGTGGCCCTGGTGGCTGTGGGGGTGGTCACTGTGGTGTCCATGGTGGCCCTGGTGGCTGTGGGGGTGGTCACTGTGGTGTCCATGGTGGCCCTGGTGGCCCTGGGGGTGGTCACTGTGGTGTCCATGGTGGCCTTGGTGGCCCTGGTGGCCCCGGTAGCCACGTGTGGCTCCTGGTGGCCGCAGGGCTCTGTGCCGGCGCGACCCTCGCTGTGACCATTACCTGAGCCTGGACGCCGACGTCGTCCTGACCCACAGCGGGACCCTGCGCGCCCTTCTCACCCAGAACAGGTGCTTATAGGCACCTATAGGCACCTATAGAGACCCATAGAGACCCATAGGGACCCATAGAGACCATAGAGACCTATAGGGACCCCATAGAGATCAGTAGAAACCGTAGGGACCCCTAGAGATCATAGAGACCCATAGGGATCCATAGAGACTTATAGGGACCCATAGAGATCTATAGGGACTCATAGAGACCCATAGAGACCTATAGAGATCATAGAGATCCATAGGGACCCGTAGAGACCATAGAGACCATAGGGACCCGTAGAGACCCATAGAGACCCCGTAGAGACCCATAGAGACCCCATAGAGACCCATAAGGATCCATAGAGACCTATAGAGACCATAGGGACCCATAGGGACCGTAAAGATCATAGTAACCCGTAGGGACACATAGAGACCCATAGAGTCCTATAGGGACCCATAAAGACCCATAGGGACCCATAGAGATCATAGAGACTCATAGGGACACATAGAGACCATAAGGGTTCATAGAGAACCATAGAGACCCATAGAGACCCCATAGGGACCCATAGAGATCATAGAGACCCATAGGGACCCATAGAGACCTGTAGTGACCCATAGAGACCCATAGGGATCTGTAGGGACTCATAGAGACCCATAGAGACCATAGAGACCTATAGAGATCATAGAGACCCATAGAGACCCATAGAAATCCATAGGGTCTATAGAGACCCATAGGGACCCATAGAGATCCATAGGGACCCATGGAGACCATAGGGATCCATAGAGACCCATAGGGACCTATAGAAACCCATAAGGGACCCATAGAGACCCATAGGAACATATAGAGACCCATAGGGATCATAGGGACCCATAGGGACCCATAGAAACCCATAGAGACCATAGGGACCCATAGGGACCCATAGAGACTCATAGAGACCCATAAGGGACCCATAGAGACCCATGGGGACCCATAGTGGCCATAGAGACCCACAGGGACCCATAGAGACCATAGGGACCCATAGAGACCCCATAGAGACCCATAGAGACCACATAGAGACCCATAGGGACCCATAGGGACCCTTGGAGACCCGTAAGGAACTATAGGAGCCTATAGAGACCATAGAGACCCCCAATCTCCCTACTTACCCCCCATATTTACCCCCTTACCCCCCATATTTACCCCCTAACCCCCATATTTACTCCCCTAACCACCGTATTTACTCTGTTACCCCCCATATTTATCCCCCTAACCCCCATATTTACCCCCTTACCCCCCATATTTACCCCCTACCCCCCATATTTACCCCCCAACCCCCATATTTACCCCCTTACCCCCCATATTTACCCCCCTAACCCCCAAATTTACCCCCCTTACCCCCCATATTTACCCCCCTACCCCCCATATTTACCCCCTTACCCCCCATATTTACCCCCCTAACCCCCATATTTACCCCCTTACCCCCCTTATTTACCCCCTACCCCCCATATTTACCCCCTTACCCCCCATATTTACCCCCTTACCCCCATATTTACCCCCTAAACCCCAAATTTACCCCCCTAACTCCCATATTTACCCCCCTAACCCCCATATTTACCCCTCTCCCCCCCCCATTTACCCCCCTAGCCCCTAATTACCCCCCCTATTTACCCCCCCTCCCCCCTATTTGCCCCCCCCAGGCGTGTTCTGGCCCCGCTGCTCTCCCGCCCCGGGCGCCTCTGGTCCAACTTTTGGGGGGCCCTGAGCCCCGACGGCTTCTACGCTCGCAGCCCCGACTACATCGACATCGTCCAGGGCCGCAGGAGGTACTGGGAGCCACTGGGAGGGCACTGGGAGGGACTGGGAGGGCACTAGAGGGCATTGGGGGGCACTGGGAGGGGATTGGGGGGCACTGGGAGGGACTGGGAGGGCACTAGAGGGGATTGGGGGGCACTGGGAGGGACTGGGAGGGCACTGGGAGGGGATTGGGGGGCACTGGGAGGGACTGGGGGGGCACTGGGAGGGGATTGGGGGGCACTGGGAGGGACTGGGAGGGCACTAGAGGGGATTGGGGGGGCACTGGGAGGGGATTGGGGGGCACTGGGAGGGACTGGGAGGGCACTAGAGGGGATTGGGGGGCACTGGGAGGGACTGGGAGGGCACTGGGAGGGGATTGGGGGGCACTGGGAGGGACTGGGGGGGCACTGGGAGGGGATTGGGGGGCACTGGGAGGGACTGGGAGGGCACTAGAGGGGACTGGGGGGGCACTGGGAGGGACTGGGAGGGGACTGGGAGGGACTGGGAGGGGATTGGGGGTCACTGGGTGTTACTGGGAGGGGCTGGGGGGGGGCACTGGGTGTTACTGGGAGGGACTGGGGGGGGCACTGGGTGTTACTGGGAGGGGCTGGGGGTGCACTGGGGGGCACTGGGTGTTACTGGGAGGGGCTGGGGGGGCACTGGGGGGCACTGGGTGTTACTGGGAGGGGCTGGGGGGGGCACTGGGGGGCACTGGGAGGGGCTGGGGGGGCCTTGGCTGTTACCGGGGGGTTGGTTACTGGGGTGTTACTGGTGTTACTGGTTTCCCCCCCTCCCCTCCCCCCCCCCAGGTCGGTGTGGAACGTGCCCCACGTGGGGGGGGGCGTACCTGGTGGGGGGAGGGGCGCTGCGGGGGGCCCCTGCGGGGGGGGGCCCTTCGCCCCTCCCCCCCCCGGACCCCGACCTGGCGCTGTGCCAGCACGCCCGCGACCAGGTGAGACCAGTAGCCCCCCAGTAGCCCCCAGTAGCCCCCAGTAAACCCCCCCAGTCACCCCCCGAGACCCCCCCCAGCCCTTCCTAGTAACCCCCCCAGTGCTCCCAGTAACCCCCCAGTGCTCCCAGTGCTTCCAGTAACCCCCCCAGTAACTCCCAGTCACCCCCAATGACCCCCCAGCCCTTCCCAGTAACTCCCAGTCACCCCCAATGACCCCCCAGTAACCCCCAGTAACACCCCCAGCCCTTCCCAGTAACTCCCAGTAACCCCCAGTGACCCCCCCAGCCCTTCCCAGTAACTCCCAGTAACCCCCAGTGACCCCCCCAGCCCTTCCCAGTAACTCCCAGTCACCCCCAATGACCCCCCCAGCCCTTCCCAGTAACTCCCAGTCACCCCCAATGACCCCCCAGCCCTTCCCAGTAACTCCCAGTAACCCCCAATGACCCCCCAGCCCTTCCCAGTAACTCCCAGTAACCCCCAATGACCCCCCAGCCCTTCCCAGTAACTCCCAGTCACCCCCAATGACCCCCCAGCCCTTCCCAGTAACTCCCAGTCCCCCCCAATGACCCCCCAGCCCTTCCCAGTAACTCCCAGTCACCCCCAATGACCCCCCCAGCCCTTCCCAGTAACTCCCAGTCACCCCCCAGTAACTCCCAGTAACACTCCAGTAACTCCCGGTCACCCCCCCAGTAACCCCCAGTAGCCCCCTAGTAACCCCCAGTAACACCCCAGGACCTCCTAGTAACTCCCAGTCCCCAATGACCCCCCAGCCCTTCCCAGTATCTCCCAGTGCTCCAGTAACCCCTCCCCCACCTCTGAGGTCCCTGGGATGGATTTTTGGGTCCCTCTCGGGGTTTTGGGGTCTCTGGGATGGATTTTGGGGTCCCTGGGGTGGGTTTTGGGGTCCCTGGGATGGATTTTGGGGTCCCCCTGGGGGTTTGGGGTCCCTGGGATGGATTTTGGGGTCCCCGGGATGGATTTTGGGGTCCCCGGGGTGGGTTTTGGGGTCCCCCTGGGAGTTTTGGGGTCCCCGGGATGGATTTTGGGGTCCCCGGGGTGGATTTTGGGGTCCCCCTGGGGGTTTTGGGGTCCCTGGGATGGATTTTGGGGTCCCCTTGGGGGTTTTGGGGTCCCTGGGATGGATTTTGGGGTCCCCTTGGGGGTTTTGGGGTCCCTGGGATGGATTTTTGGGTCCCCTTGGGGGTTTTGGGGTCCCCAGGATGGATTTTGGGGTCCCCGGGATGGATTTTGGGGTCCCTGGGATGGATTTTGGGGTCCCCCTGGGGATTTTGGGGTCCCCGGGATGGATTTTGGGGTCCCCCTGGGGGTTTTGGGGTCCCCGGGATGGATTTTGGGGTCCCCCTGAGGGTTTTGGGGTCCCCTGGGATGGATTTTGGGGTCCCCCGAATGGATTTTGGGGTCCCCGAGATGGATTTTGGGGTCCCCCTGGGGGTTTTGGGGTCCCTGGGATGGATTTTGGGGTCCCTGGGGTGGGTTTTGGGGTCCCCCTGGGGGTTTTGGGGTCCCCCGGATGGATTTTGGGGTCCCCGGGGTGGGTTTCGGGGTCCCCCCAGCCCCTGTTGTCGGGGTCCCCCCAGGGCCTGTTCCTCCACGTCACCAACCGCGAGGACTTCGGGCGCCTCCTGCACCCGGGAGGCTTCAACAGCTCCTGGAGGAACCCGGACCTGGGGCAGCTGCCCCACAACCCCCAGGTGCCGCCCACGGGGACCTATAGGGGCCTATAGGGGCCTATAGGGGCCTATAGGAACCATAGAGACCCAGAGAGACCTATAGGAACCATAGAGACTCATAGAAACCATA
>NW_027207177.1:0-19385 GCF_032191515.1 Phaenicophaeus curvirostris
CCTAGTTTTGAGTGTCCCCCCATTTTTGCGTTCCCCCTCGTTTTAGGGCCCCATTTTTGGGTTCCCCCTCCCTTTAGGCCCCCCCTTATTTTTGGGGTCTCCTCCCTTTAGGCCCCCCCCCCATTTTTGGGGTCCCCCCCCCCTTTTTGGGGTCCTCAGGGGGGGGACGTTGCCCAGGGCCCAGCGCAGGTAGGGGACGCTGCCCTGGGTCACCGGCAGGGCCACCACCTCGGGGACCTCGTAGGGATGCGCCGACCTAGGGGGGAGGTTGGAGACACAGTCACCCCCACCCCCCAGTGACCCCCCAGTGACAACCCCACCCCCCAAGGTCCCAAGTGACCCCCCCCAATGACCCCCCGTGTCAACCCCATGTCCCTCAGTGTCACCCTCACCCCCCAATGACCCCCCCAATGTCCCTCAATGACCCCCCCAAGGTCCCCAATGACCCCCCCAATGACCCCCCCGGGTCACCCCCAATGTCCCCATGTCCCTCAGTGTCACCCTCACCCCCCAATGACCCCCCCAATGTCCCCCAATGACCCCCAAGGTCCCAAATGACCCCCCCAATGACCCCCCCATGTCACCCCCAATGTCCCCATGTCCCTCAGTGTCACCCTCACCCCCCAATGGCCCCCCCAATGTCCTAAATGACCCCCCATCCCCCCCAATGACCCCTCCCATGTCCCCCAGTGTCCCCCCCAATGTCCCCAAATGTCCCCTCCACCCCTCAGTGACCCCCCCATGTCCCCAAATGTCACCTCCACCCCCCCAATGACCCCCCCAATGTCCCAAATGACCCCCAATGACCCCCCATGTCACCCCCAATGTCCCCATGTCCCTCCGTGTCACCCTCACCCCCCAATGACCCCCCCAATGTCCCCCAATGACCCCCCCAAGGTCCCCAATGACCCCCCCAATGACCCCCCGTGTCACCCCCAATGTCCCCATGTCCCTCAATGTCACCCTCACCCCCCAATGACCCCCCCAATGTCCCCAAATGACCCCCAATGACCCCCCAGTGTCCCCCCCAATGTCCCCAAATGTCCCCCCCACCCCTCAGTGACCCCCCCGTGTCCCCCAAATGTCCCCTCCACCCCTCAGTGACCCCCCTATGCCCCCAAATGTCACCCCCAATGTCCTCCCACCATCCAATGTCACCCTCAATGTCCCAAACGACCCCCCCCATGTCACCCCTAATGTCCCCAAGGACACCCCCTATGTCCCCAATGACCCCCCCAGTGTCCCCCCTTGTCCCCAGTGTCCCCTTGTCCCCAGTGTCACCCCCCCCCTCACCGCACAAACTCAGCCAGCGCGGGGATCTTGGAGCTGCGCGTCTTGATCATCTGGGGACAACGGGGACATTGGGGACACGGGGGGACACGGGGGACACGTAGGGGGACACGGGGGTCATGGGGACATTGGGGACATTGTGGGGTTGGGGGGGACATCATGGGGACATTGGGGACATTGTGGGGTTGGGGGGGACATCATGGGGACATTGGGGACACTGGGGACATTGTGGGGTTGGGGGGACATCATGGGGACATTGGGGACATTGTGGGGTTGGGGGGGACATCATGGGGACACTGGGGACATTGTGGGGTTGGGGGGGACATCATGGGGACACTGGGGACATTGTGGGGTTGGGGGGGACATCATGGGGACATTGGGGACACTGGGGACATTGTGGGGTTGGGGGGGACATCATGGGGACATTGGGGACACTGGGGACATTGTGGGGTCGGGGGGGACATCATGGGGACATTGGGGACACTGGGGACATCGTGGGGTTGGGGGGGACATCATGGGGACATTGGGGACACTGGGGACATTGTGGGGTTGGGGGGACATCATGGGGACATTGGGGACACTGGGGACATTGTGGGGTTGGGGGAGACATCATGGGGACATTGGGGACATTGTGGGGTTGGGGGGGACATCATGGGGACATTGGGGACACTGGGGACATCGTGGGGTTGGGGGGACATCATGGGGACATTGGGGACATTGTGGGGTTGGGGGGACATCATGGGGACATTGGGGACACTGGGGACATTGTGGGGTCGGGGGGACATCATGGGGACATTGGGGACACTGGGGACATCATGGGGTTGGGGGGACATCATGGGGACACGGGGGACACTGGGGACATTGTGGGGTTGGGGGGGACATCATGGGGACATGGGGGACACTGGGGACATTGTGGGGTTGGGGGGGACATCATGGGGACACTGGGGACACTGGGGACATCGTGAGGACATGAGAGACATCATGGGGACATGAAGACGTGGGGGACACAGGGGACATCGTGCGGACATTGGGGTCACCCCCGGGATGCTGTGGGGGGGATGGGGGTGACCCGCTGGGGACACTGGGGACACTGCCCCCCCCTCACCATCAGGACCTCGCTGTCCTCCTCCAGCTTCCCCTGCCACTCGTAGCTGGGGGGGGGGACAATGTCCTTGAGCCCCCCCCAATGTCCCCACCCCCTGTCCCCATGTCCCCCCGATGTCCCCATGCCCCGTGACCCCCCCAATGTCCCCCCCCGTCCCCCCCAATGTCCCCATGCCCTGTGCCCCCCCCATGTCCCCACCCCCTGTCCCCCCAATGTCCCCACGCCCTGTGACCCCCCTCAATGTCCCCCCTGCCCCCCCAATGTCCCCACGCCCTGTGCCCCCCCCAATGTCCCCATGCCCCGTGACCCCCCTCAATGTCCCCCCCGTCCCCCCAATGTCCCCCCCCGTCCCCCCAATGTCCCCATGCCCTGTGCCCCCCCCATGTCCCCACCCCCTGTCCCCCCAATGTCCCCATGCCCTGTGCCCCCCCCAGTGTCCCCCCCTGTCCCCCCAATGTCCCCATACCCTGTGACCCCCCCCAGTGTCCCCCCCTGTCCCCGTGTCCCCCTCCGGCTCACATGGAGGTGACGTGGGGGACGATGTTGACGCAGGCGGCCAAACGCTTCTGCACCAGCGACCTGAGGGGACAGCGCTGTCACCTCCCCCCCCATGTCACCCCTGTCACCCCCCAAGTGTCCCGAGGGCCCTGTGGGGACACCAGTGTCACATGTCACCCCCCCAGTGTCTCCAGGGCCCTGAGGGCAGCAGTGTCACCCCCTAAGTGTCACCCGTCACCCCCCCCAGTGTCACCTCCAGCGCCCCCAGGGCCCTGTAGGGACAGCAGTGTCACCCCCTAAGTGTCACCCGTCACCCCCCCCAGTGTCACCTCCAGCGCCCCCAGGGCCCTGTAGGGACAGCAGTGTCACCCCCTAAGTGTCACCCGTCACCCCCCCAAGTGTCACCTCCAGTGTCCCCAGGGCCCTGTGGGGACACCAGTGTCACCCCTGTCACCCCCGCAAGTGTCCCCAGGGCCTGTAGGGACAGCAGTGTCACCCCTGTCACCCTCCCAGTGTCACCCTCCAGTGTCCCCAGGGCCCTGTGGGGACAGCAGTGTCACCCCCTGTCACCCCCAAGTGTCCCCAGAGCCCTGTGGGGACACCAGTGTCACCTGTCACCCCCCAGTGTCACCCCCCCAGTGTCCCCAGGGCCCGGAGGGCAGCAGTGTCACCCCCTAAGTGTCACCCGTCACCCCCCCCAGTGTCACCTCCAGTGTCCCCAGGGCCCTGTGGGGACACCAGTGTCACCCCTGTCAACCCCCAAGTGTCCCCAGGGCCCTGTGGGGACACCAGTGTCACATGTCACCCCCCAGTGTCACCCCCCCAGTGTCCCCAGGGCCTGTAGGGACAGCAGTGTCACCCCCTAAGTGTCACTTCTGTCACCTCCCAGTGTCCCCAGGGCCCTGTGGGGACACCAGTGTCACCTGTCACCCCCCAGTGTCACCCCCCCAGTGTCCCCAGGGCCCTGAGGGCAGCAGTGTCACCCCCTAAGTGTCACCCGTCACCCCCCAGTGTCACCTCCAGTGTCCCCAGGGCCCTGTAGGGACAGCAGTGTCACCCCCTAAGTGTCACCCCTGTCACCTCCCAGTGTCCCCAGGGCCCTGAGGGCAGCAGTGTCACCCCCTAAGTGTCACCCTTGTCAGCTCCCAGTGTCCCCAGGGCCCTGAGGGCAGCAGTGTCCCCCCCTGTCACCCCCCGATGTCACCCAGGGCTGTCACCCCGTGTCCCCCACCTGGCGAGCTCGGTGGCCACGGTGACGTTGGGGCAGGTGACGAAGGCGGCGGAGAGGCTGCCGGGGACGTAGGTGTCCCCGGCGTCCCCAGAGGTGTCCCCAGAGGTGGCGTTGGGGACAGGGGGGTCCCCGGGGGGGTCCCGCGAGGCCATGGTGCCCACGAGCCGCCGGCCCAGGCCCTGCAGCAGCAGCGGCGTCACCAGCGCCAGGGCCAGCGCCTGCGGGGACAGCGTCCTCGTCACCCCGGGGCCACCGGGATGGAGAAGACCTCGTGGAGCATCAAGCCGGAGCGCCTGGTGGCATCTCCAACCCTTCCTGGAGCTCCTGGTGGCCCAGCCGAGGAGGCCACCACCTCGTGTCCCCTTGGGAGAAGAGCCCAGCTCCCTCCTCCCCACAACCTCCTCTCAGGGAGTTGCAGAGAGCAATGAGGTCTCCCCTCAGCCTCCTCTTCTCCAGGATAAACCATCCCAGGTCCCTCAGACGTGTCCTCCAGCCCCTTCCCCAGCTCCGTTCCCTTCTCTGGCCTCGCTCCAGAGCCTCCACATCCTCCTTGTCCCCAAACCGACCCCAGGACTCGAGGTTGGGTCTCCCCAGAGGGAGAAGAACCTCCCTGGCCCTGCTGGCCACGCCGGGGCTGCTCCAAGCCAAGATGCCCTTGGCCTCCTTGGCCCCCTGGGCCCCTGCTGGCTCCTGGTCAACCAACACCCCCAGCTCCTTCTCCTCCAGGCACTTTCCAGCTCCTTTTCTCCTGGTCTGGAGCTGCTCGGGGTTGTTGTGCCCCAAGGGCCTGGTGGAACCTCATCCCATCGGTCCAGCCTGTCCAGAACCCTTCAGAGACCCTCCAGAACCCTTTGGAGAGCCTCCAGAACCCTCTGGAGAGCCTCTGGGTCCCCTTGGAGAGCCTCCAGAACCCTCTGGAGAGCCCCTGGGTCCCTCTGGAGAGCCTTCAAAACCCTTCACAGAGCCTCCAGAACCTTCTGGGTCCCCTTGGAGAGCCTCCAAAATCCTTCAGAGAGCCTCCAGGACCCTCTGGAGAGCCTCAAAAACCCTTCGGAGAGCCTCCAGAACCCTCTGGAGAGCCGCTGGGTCCTCTTGGAGAGCCTCCAAAACCCTTCAGAGAGCCTCCAAAACCCTTCGGAGAGCCTCTGGGTCCCCTTGGAGAGCCTCCAAAACCCTTCGCAGAGCCTCCAGAACCCACTGGAGAACCCCTGGGTCCCTCTGGAGAGCCTCCAAAACCCTTCAGAGAGCCTCCAAAACGCTTCGGAGAGCCTCCGGGTCCCCTTGGAGAGCCTCCAAAACCCTTCGCAGAGCCTCCAGAACCCTCTGGAGAACCCCTGGGTCCCTCTGGAGAGCCTCCAGAACCCTCTGGAGAGCCTCTGGGTCCCCGTGGACAACCTCCAGAACCCTCTGGAGAGCCTCTGGGTCCCCTTGGAGAGCCTCCAAAATCCTTCAGAGAGCCTCCAGAACCCTCTGGAGAGCCTCTGGGTCCCTGTGAAGAACCTCCAGAACCCTCTGGAGAGCCTCTGGGCCGCTCTGGAGAGCCTCCAAAATCCTTTGGAGAGCCTCCAGAACCCTCTGGGTCCCCTTGGAGAGCCTCCAAAACCCTTCGCAGAGCCTCCAGAACCCTCTGGAGAGCCCCTGGGTCCCCGTGGAGAGCCTCCAAAACACTTCAGAGAGCCTCCAGAACCCTCTGGAGAGCCTCTGGGTCCCCGTGGAGAACCTCCAGAACCCTCTGGAGAGCCTCTGGGCCCCTCTGGAGAGCCTCCAAAACCCTTTGGAGATCCTCTGGGTCCCCTTGGAGATCCTCCAAAATCCTTCGGAGAGCCTCCAAAACCCTCTGGAGAGCCTCTGGGTCCCCTTGGAGAGCCTCTAGAACCCTTTGGAGAGCCTCCAGAACCCTTAGCGAGTTTGGGGATGACACCAAGCTGGGAGGAGGTGTCAATCTACTGGAGGCTTTTGAGGGTCTCCAGGAGGATCCAGAGGCTCTCCAGAGGGACCCAGAGATTCTCCAAAGGGATTTGGAGGCTCTCCAGAGGGACCCAGAGGTTCCCCAGAGGCTCTGCCAAGGGTTCTGGAGGCCCTGTGAAGGATTCGAGAGGCTCTCCAGAGGGATCTGGACAGGCTGGACCGATGGGATGAGGTTCCACCAGGCACTTGGGGCACAACAACCCTGAGCAGCTCCAGACGAGGGGACCCAGAGGCTCTCCAAAGGGTTCTGGAGGCTCTCCAAAGGGTTTTGGAGGCTCTCCAAAGGGGACCCAGAGGCTCTCCAAAGGGGACCCAGAGGCTCTCTGAAGGGTTTTGGAGGCTCTCCAAGGGGACCCAGAGGCTCTCCGAAGGGTTTTGGAGGCTCTCCAGAGGGTTCTGGAGGTTCTCCAAGGGGACCCAGAGGTTCTCCAGAGGGTTCTGGAGGCTCTCCGAAGGGTTTTGGAGGCTCTCCGAAGGGTTCGGGAGGCTCTCTAGGGGGACCCAGAGGCTCTCCGAAGGGTTCTGGAGGCTCTCCAAGGGGACCCAGAGGCTCTCCAGAGGGTTCTGGAGGCTCTCTGAAGGATTTTGAAGGCTCTCCAAGGGGACCCAGGGGGTTCTGGAGGCTCTCTGAAGGATTTTGGAGGCTCTCCAAGGGGACCCAGAGACTCTCCAGAGGGTTCTGGAGGCTCTCCAAGGGGACCCAGAGACTCTCCAGAGGGTTCTGGAGGCTCTCCAAGGGGACCCAGAGATTCTCCAGAGGGTTCTGGAGGCTCTCCAAGGGGATCCAGAGGGTTCTGGAGGCTCTCTGAAGGATTTTGGAGGCTCTCCAAGGGGACCCAGAGACTCTCCAGAGGGTTCTGGAGGCTCTCCAAGGGGACCCAGAGGTTCTCCAGAGGCTCTGCGAAGGGTTCTGGAGGCTCTGCGAAGGGTTCTGGACAGGCTGGACCGATGGGATGAGGTTCCACCAGGCCCTTGGGGCACAACAACCCTGAGCAGCTCCAGATGAGGAGAAAAGGAGCTGGAAAGTGCCTGGAGGAGAAGGACCTGCTTGGAGCAGCCCCGGCGTGGCCAGCAGGGCCAGGGAGGTTCTTCTCCCTCTGGGGAGACCCAACCTCGAGTCCTGGGGTCAGTGCTGGGCCCCTCCCCACAAGGAGGATGTGGAGGCTCTGGAGCGAGGCCAGAGAAGGGAACGGAGCTGGGGAAGGGGCTGGAGGACACGTCTGAGGGACCTGGAGAGCGGAAGAAGGAAGGAGAAGAAGGAGAAAGAAGGAGAAGAAGGAGGACAAGGAAGGAGGAGGAGGAGGACAAGGTCTTCTCCAGCCTGGGGGGGGTCGGTGGTTCCCTCCCTCCCTCCCGGGGGCTCTGTGGGGCAGGGACTCACCCCACAGACCTTCATGGGGGGCAGGAGCCGGCGATCGCCCTGCGGGAGAGCCCTCAGCTGCCCCACAACTGCCCCCCCAGCCCCCCAAACTGCCCCCCAACTGCCCCCAAACTGCCCCACAACTGCCCCCCCAGCCCCCAAACTGCCCCACAACTGCCCCCCAGCCCCGAAACTGCCCCACAACTGCCCCCCCGCCCCCAAACTGCTCCCCAACTGCCCCCAACAGCCCCCAAACTGCCCCACAACTGCCCCCCCAGCCCCCAAACTGCCCCACAACTGCCCCCCCAGCCCCCAAACTGCCCCACAACTGCCCCCCAGCCCCTAAACTGCCCCACAACTGCCCCCCCGCCCCCAAACTGCTCCCCAACTGCCCCCAACAGCCCCCAAACTGCCCCACAACTGCCCCCCCAGCCCCCAAACTGCCCCACAACTGCCCCCCCAGCCCCCAAACTGCCCCACAACTGCCCCCCAGCCCCTAAACTGCCCCACAACTGCCCCCCCGCCCCCAAACTGCTCCCCAACTGCCCCCAACAGCCCCCAAACTGCCCCACAACTGCCCCCCAGCCCCCAAACTGCCCCCCAACAGCCCCCCCAACCCCCAAACTGCCCCCCAACAGCCCCCAAACTGCCCCCCAACAGCCCCCAAACTGCCCCCCAACTACCCTGACAATGGTCCCCATGAATCCCCAACTGCCCCCATGGCCCCACAACTGCCCCCCAGCCCCCAAACTGCCCCCCAACAGCCCCCAAACTGCCCCCCCAGCCCCCCAAACTGCCCCCCAACTGCCCCCCCAGCCCCCAAACTGCCCCCCAACAGCCCCCAAACTGCCCCCCCAGCCCCCAAACTGCCCCACAACTACCCTGATAATGGTCCCCATGAATCCCCAACTGCCCCCATGGCCCCACATCTGCCCCCCAGCCAGCCCCCAGCCCCCAAACTGCCCCCCTGCCCCCAAACTGCCCCCCCCGCCCCCAAACAGCCCCCAAACTGCCCCCCCAACCCCCAAGCTGCCCCCCAACAGCCCCCAAACTGCCCCCCAACCACCCTGATAATGGTCCCCATGAATCCCCAACTGCCCCCATGGCCCCACAACTGCCCCCCAGCCACCCCCCAAACTGCCTCACAACTGCCCCCCAGCCCCTAAACTGCCCCCCAACTACCCTGACAATGGTCCCCATGAATCCCCAACTGCCCCCCTGGCCCCACATCTGCCCCCCAGCCCCACCTATTCCCCCCATAATGGCCCCCCAGCCCCCAAACTGCCCCTAGCCCCTTATATTGCTCCCCCCCAGCCCCCTTATTGCCCCCCAGGACCCCCTTCAGCCTCTTTATTGCCCCCCAGGACCCCCTTCAGCCTCTTTATTGGCCCCCAGACCCTTTATTGCCCCCAATACCGCACCCCCAACCCCTTTACTGCCCCCCAGGTCCTCCCCAGCTTCTTTATTGCCCCCCGAGGGCCCTATATTGCTCCTCATTTCACCCTCCCCAGCCCCTTTATTACCCCGTATATCATCCCCCCAACCTCTTTATTGCCCCTCAGCCCCTTTATTGCCCCCTATAGCGCCCCCCAACCTCTTTATTGCCCCCCAGCCCCCTTTATTACCCCCTATATCACTCCCCCAGGCCCTTTATTGCCCCTCCAGCCCCTTTATTACCCCCTATAACACCCCTGACCCCTTTTTTGACCCCCAGGGCCCCTTATTGTCCCTCATTTTGCCCTCCCCAGGCCCTTTATTGCCCCCCAGCCCCTTTATTGACCCCTATATCACCCCCCAACCCCTTTTTTGCTCCCCCAGGGCCCCTTATTGCCCCTCATTTCACCCCCTCAATCCCTTTATTGCCCCCCAGCCCCTTTATTACCCCCTATATTGCCCCCTCAACCCCTTCCCTGCTCTCCAGACCATTTATTACCCCCTATAGCAACCCCCAACCTCTTTATTGCCCCCCTACCCCTTTTTTACCCCCCAGGGCCCCTCATTGCCCCTCATTTCACCCTCCCCAGCCCCTTTACTGCCCCCTAGCCCCCTTTACTGCCCCCCAGCCGCTTTATCACCCCCTATATAGCCCCCCAGCCCCTTTACTGCCCCCTAGCCCCCTTTACTGCCCCCCAGCCGCTTTATCACCCCCTATATAGCCCCCCAGCCCCTTTATTGCCCCCTATATCACTCCCCAACCCCTTTATTGCCCCCCAGGGCCCCATATCACCCCCTATATCGCCCCCCAAACCCCTTTATTACCCCCCAGGGCCCCATATTACCCCCTATATCGCCCCCCAAACCCCTTTATTGCCCCCCAGGGCCCCATATTACCCCCTATATCGCCCCCCAAACCCTTTATTGCCCCCCAGGGCCCCATATCACCCCCTATATCGCCCCCAAACCCCTTTATTGCCCCCCAGGCCCTATATTACCCCCTATATCTCCCCCCAAACCCCTTTACTGCCCCCCTCGCCCCCTCCTCCCCCCCGTACCCGCCACGCGCCACTCAGCTGCCGCCCCACGTGACCCGGGGCCTCCCACGTGACCCGGGGCCTCCCACGTGACCCGGGGCGGCACCGCGAGACCGGAAGTGGGGGGAGGGGGGAGCGCGGGAACTGGTGGGGGGAGGGTGTGAACTGGGAGCGCTGGGAGCACTGGGAGGGACAGTGCGGGGGCACTGGGAGCACTGGGAGGGGCACTGGGAGCACTGGGAACACGGGGGGGAGCACTGGGAGGGACAGTGTGGGGGCCCTGGGAGCACTGGGAGGGGTACTGGGAGCACTGGGAACACTGGGGGGAGCACTGGGAGGGACAGTGTGGGGGCCCTGGGAGCACTGGGAGGGACAGTGTGGGGGCACTGGGAGCGCTGGGAGGGGCACTAGGAGCACTGGGAGGGACAGTGGGAGCACTGGGAGCACTGGGAGGGGCACTAGGAGCACTGGGAACACTGGGGGGAGCACTGGGAGGGACAGTGCGGGAGCACTGGGAGGGGCACTGGGAGCACTGGGAACACTGGGGGGAGCACTGGGAGGGACAGTGTGGGGGTACTGGGAGTGCTGGGAGCACTGGGAGGGACAGTGGGAGCACTGGGAGCACTGGGAGGGGCAGTGCGGGGGCACTGGGCGCACTGGGGGGGGCACTGGGAGCACTGGGAGGGATAGTGCAGGGGCCCTGGCAGCACGGGGAGGGGCACTGGGAGCACTGGGAGCACTGGGAGCACTGGGAGGGACAGTGCGGGGGCACTGGAAGCACTGGGAGGGGCACTGAGAGCACTGGGAGCACTGGGAGGGACAGTGTGGGGGCACTGGGAGCACTGGGAGGGGCACTGGGAGCACTGGGAGGGCGAGTGCTGGGGTGCTGGGAGCACTGGGAGGGGCACTGGGAGCACTGGGAGGGACAGTGCGGGGGCACTGGGAGCGCTGGGAGCACTGGGAGGGGCATTGGGAGCACTGGGAGCACTGGGAGGGACAGTGCGGGGGCACTGGGAGCACTGGGAGGGACAGTACGGGGGCACTGGGAGCACTGGGAGGGGCAGTGCAGGGGCACTGGGAGCACTGGGAGGGACAGTGCGGGGGCACTGGGAGCACTGGGAGGAGCACTGGGAGCGCTGGGAGCACTGGGAGGGACAGTGTGGGGGCACTGGGAGCACTGGGAGGGGCACTGGGAGCACTGGGAGGGCGAGTGCTGGGGTGCTGGGAGCACTGGGAGGGGCACTGGGAGCACTGGGAGGGACAGTGCGGGGGCACTGGGAGCGCTGGGAGCACTGGGAGGGGCATTGGGAGCACTGGGGGCACTGGGAGGGACAGTGCGGGGGCACTGGGAGCACTGGGAGGGCCACTGGGAGCACTGGGAGGGGCAGTGCAGGGGCCCTGGCAGCACGGGGAGGGGCACTGGGAGCACTGGGAGCACTGGGAGCACTGGGAGGGACAGTGTGGGGGCACTGGGAGCACTGGGAGGGGCACTGGGAGCACTGGGAGGGCGAGTGCTGGGGTGCTGGGAGCACTGGGAATACTTGAAGGGCGAGGGGGCACTGGGAGCACTGGGAGGGACAGTGCAGGGGCACTGGGAGCACTGGGAGGGACAGTGCAGGGGCACTGGTAACACTGGGTGTACTGGGAGGGTGAGTGCGGGAGCACTGGGAGTGCTGGGAACACTGGGGTAGGGACACTGGGCTTACTGGGAGCATTGGGATGGGCACACTGGGCTTACTGGGAGCATTGGGGTGGGGACACTGGGCTTACTGGGAGCATTGGGATGGGGACACTGGGATGGAGCTACTGGGAGGGCGAGTGCGGGGTCACAAGGAACAGGCCTTACTGGAAACTTGGGGAGGGCTGAGTGTGGGGCCACTGGGGTTACTGGGAGCACTGGGAGGGGTGAGTGTGGGGCTACTGGGATGGGGACACTGGGAGCATTGGCACGGTGTTGCTGGTTTTACTGGTGCCACTGGTGCCACTGGTGTCACAGGTTTTCCTGATGTCACTGGTGCCACTGGTTTTACTGGTGTCGCTGGGTTTACTGGTGTCACTGGTGCCACTGGGTCACTGTTGACGCTGCTGTCACTGGTTTCACTGGTGTCACTGGTGCCACTGGGTCACTGTTGACGCTGATATCACTGGTTTTACTGGTGTCGCTGGGTTTACTGGTGTCACTGGGTCACTGTTGTCGCTGCTGTCACTGGTGTTACTGGTGTCACTGGTGCCAGTGGCTTTACTGGTGTTACTGGTGCCACTGGTTTTACTG
Organism: Phaenicophaeus curvirostris; assembly: GCF_032191515.1. Lineage (NCBI taxonomy): Eukaryota > Metazoa > Chordata > Aves > Cuculiformes > Cuculidae > Phaenicophaeus > Phaenicophaeus curvirostris. The sequence goes on from NW_027207177.1 coordinate 12,196, forward strand.
ATGTCACTGGTTTTACTGGTGTCACTGCTATCACTGGTTTTACTGGTGGCACTGGTTTTACTGGTGTCACTGGGTCACCATTGTCACTGCTGTCACTGGTTTTACTGGTGTCTCTGGTGCCTCTGGGTCACTGTTGATGCTGATATCACTGGTTTTGCTGGTGTCACTGGGTCACTGATGTCGCTGCTGTCACTGGTTTTACTGGTGTTACTGGTGCCACTGGGTCACTGGCTTTACTGGTGTCGCTGGGTTTACTGGTGTCACTGGCGCCACTGGGTCACCCTTGTCACTGGTTTCACTGGTGTCACCGGTTTCGCTGCCGCCCCCTCCCCCGGTTTCTCGGTCCCCTCCCCCCGGTGCCCCTCCCCCAGCTCCGCCCCCCCCCCTCCTCTGTCCCCCCTCCCCCCCCCCTCCTCCCAGTCCCTCCCCCGGACGCTGGGTCCCCCGCGCCGCCCGTGCCGGCGCCCGGGGGAAGCGAACGGCGGAGGAACCATGTCCTATGTCCCCTTCCGAGGTACCGGCACCGGGGGTGGGGGGGTGGGGGGGCACCGGGAGGTGGTGGGGGGGACACACACCGGGGAGGGGCCCCCGGGTTCTGACCCTGATCCAGGACCGGGAGGCTCCGGGAGGGGCCCGTTCAGCACCAGGGACAGCGGCACCGGGCTCGGTACTGGATTGGGGAAGGTGGGTTCAGCACCATGGACAGCGGCACCGAGGTTCGGTTCAGCACCAGGGACAGCAGCACCGGGGGTCGGTACCGATGGGGAGGTGGTTCAGCACCATGGACAGCGGCACCGGGTTCGGTACCGGAGGGGGGTGGTTCAGCACCAGGGACAGAGGCGCCTTGACTGGGGTTCCCGGTACCGGGGGTGCTGGTATTGGGGGCTCCCGGTACCGGGGGTGCTGGTATTGGGGGCTCCCGGTACCGGGGGTGCTGGTATTGGGGGCTCCCGGTACCGAATGAGGCTGGTTTCGGCATCAGGGACAGCGAAACCGGGGGTCGGTACCGGAGGGGGGTTGGTTCAGCCCCGGATGGGGCTGGTTTCAGCATCAGGGACAGCGGCACCGGGGTTCCCGGTACCGGGAGTGCTGATATTGAGGGTTCCCGGTACCGGATGGGGCTGGTTTAGGCATCAGGGCCAGCAGCACCGTGGTTCCCGGTACTGGTAGTGCTGGTATTGGGGTTTCCCGGTACCGGATGGGGCTGGTTTCGGCATCAGGGCCAGTGGTACCGGGGTTCCCGGTACCGGGGCTGCTGGTAGTGGGGGTTCCCGGTACCGGAGCTGCTGGTAGTGGGGGTTCCCGGTACCGGGGGTGCTGCTATTGGGGGTTATCGGTACCGGGGCTGCTGGTAGTGGGGGTTCCCGGTACCGGAGCTGCTGGTAGTGGGGGTTCCCGGTACCGGGGCTGCTGGTATTGGGGGTTCCCGGTACCGGGGGTGCTGGTATTGGGGGTTCCCGGTACAGGGGATGCTGGTATTGGGGGTTACCGGTACCGGGGATGCTGGTATTGGGGGTTCCCGGTACCGGATGGGGCTGTTTCAGCACCAGGGACAGCGGCACCGGGACCGAGCGGGGCGGGGAGGGCCGGGGTTACCGGTACCGGGGCTGGATGCTGGTACTGGGAGTACTGGTACCAGTAGGATCGAGACTGGGGCCGCTGGGACTGGAGTTACCGGTACCGGGGGTGGATTGATACCGGGGGGGCCGGTACTGGGTGTTCCCGGTACCCCGGGGCGGGGGGGGGGTGCCGGTACTGGGAGTTACTGGTAACTGGTACTGGGGTTACTGGTACCGGGGAGGATGCCGGTACCGGGGAGGATGCGGCTACCGGAGATGCCAGTATGGGGGATGCTGGTACTGGGGGATACTGGGAATGAGGGCGGCCGGTACTGGGGGCTGCCGTTACCACGGAGATACCAGTACGGAGGGGATGCTGGTACTGGGAGGTGCTGCCGCCCAGGAGATGCCATTACTGGGGGATACTGGTGGCCATTGACAACGGTACTGGGGATACTGGTGCCCATTGATGCTGTACTGGGAGAAGATGCCGTTACTGGGGGATACTGGTGCCCATTGATGCTGTTACTGGGGGATACTGGTGCCCACTGATGCTGTTACTGGGGGATACTGGTGCCCACTGATGCTGTTACTGGGGGATACTGGTGCCCACTGATGCTGTTACTGGGGATACTGGTGCCCATTGATGCTGTTACTGGGGGATACTGGTGCCCTTCGATGCTGTACTGGGAGAAGGTGCTATTGCTGGATGATACTGGTGCCCACTGATGCTGTTACTGGGGGATACTGGTGCCCATTGATGCTGTACTGGGAGAAGATGCTGTTACTGGGGGTTACTGGTGCCCACTGATGCTGTTACTGGGAGATACTGGTGCCCATTGATGCTGTTATTGGGAGAAGATGCTGTTACTGGTGGACACTGGTGTCCATTGATGCTGTTACTGGGAGAAGGAGCTGGTACTGGGGAATGCCAGTACTGGGAGATACTGGTGCCCATTGATGCTGGTACTGGGGGATACTGGTGGACACTGATGCTAGTACTGGGGGATACTGGTGCCCATTGATGCTGTTACTGGGGGCTACTGGTGGGCACTGATGCTAGTACTGGGGGATACTGGTGGGCACTGATGCTAGTACTGGGGGATACTGGTGCCCATTGATGTCGTTACTGGGAGAAGATGCTGTTACTGGGGGTAACTGGTGCCCATTGATGCTGTTACTGGGGGATACTGGTGCCCACTGATGCTGTTACTGGGGGACACTGGTGCCCATTGATGCTAGTACTGGGAGAAGATGCTGTTACTGGTGGACACTGGTGTCCATTGATGCTGTTACTGGGAGAAGGTGCTGGTACTGGGGAATGCCAGTACTGGGAGATACTGGTGCCCATTGATGCCGGTACTGGGGGATACTGGTGCCCACTGATGCCGGTACTGGGGGATACTGGTGGGTACTGACGCTAGTACTGGGGGATACTGGTGCCCACTGATGCTGTTACTGGGGGATACTGGTGCCCATTGATGCTGTTACTGGGAGAAGATGCTGTTACTGGGGGATACTGGTGTCCACTGATGCTAGTACTGGGGGATACTGGTGGCCATTGATGCCAGTACTGGGGGACACTGGTGCCCATTGATGCTGTTAGTGGGGGATACTGGTGCCCACTGATGCTAGTACTGGGGGATACTGGTGCCCATTGATGCTGTTACTGGGAGAAGATGCTGTTACTGGGGGATACTGGTGCCCATTGATCCCGGTACTGGGGGATACTGGTGGCCATTGATGCCGGTACTGGGGGATACTGGTGCTCATTGATGCTTTGCTGCGAGAAGATGCTGTTAGTGGGGGATACTGGTGCCCACTGATGCTGTTACTGGGAGAAAATGCTGTTACTGGGGGATACTGGTGTGCATTGATGCCGGTACTGGGGGAGCCTGCTGGTACTGGGAGATACTGGTACCAGGTGATGCTGGTGCCGCTGGCGGACAGGGCCTGGCCTGGGGGTTTCTGGGGCTGGGGGGGGGGTATAGGACCGAGGGGGGGGGGGTTATGGGTCTGAGGGGGGGGGGTTATGGGGCCAAGGGGGGGGTTATGGGGCCGAGGGCTCCCCAGGGACCAGTCTGACCCAGTTTGGAAATGGGGCCGGAGCTGGAGGGGGAGGGAGGAACCTGCCCTGAGGCTGGGGGAGCCGGGGGCTTAGGGGGGGATCCAGGGGGGTTTTGGGGGGGACCTGGAGGCTTAGGGGGGTATCCAGGAGGTTTAGGGGGGGTCCAGGGGGCTTAGGGTTTGGGGGGGGGGGATCCAGGGCTGTATAGGGAGATCCAGGGGCTTTGGGTTTGGGGGGGTCTAGGGGAGGATCCAGGGGGCTTAGGGGGAGGATCCAGGGGGTTTAGGGGGGATCCAGGGGGTTTAGGGGGGATTCAGGGTGTTTGGGGGGGTCCAGGGGGCATAAGGGGGGGCCCAGGGAGTATAAGGGGTGTCCAGGGGGTATAGGGGGGATCTAGGGGGTTTAAGGGGGGGGATCCAGGGGGTTTAGGGGGAGATCCAGGGGATTTGGGGGGGGGTTTAGGGGGAGGATCCAGGGGGTTTAGGGGGAGGATCCAGGGGGTTTGGGGGGGTCCAGGGGGCATAAGGGGGGGCCCAGGGAGTATAAGGGGTGTCCAGGGGGTATAGGGGGGATCCAGGGGGTTTAAGGGGGGTGATCCAGGGGGTTTAGGGGGAGATCCAGGGGATTTAGGGGGGGGGTCCAAGGGGCTTAAGGGGCAGACCTGGGGATTTTGGGGGGATCCAAGGGGTTTAAGGGGGGGGATCCAGGGGGTTTAGGGGGAGATCCAGGGGATTTAGGGGGGGTCCAAGGGGCTTAAGGGGCAGACCTGGGGATTTCGGGGGGATCCAAGGGGTTTAAGGGGGGGGATCCAGGGGGTTTAGGGGGAGATACAGGGTGTTTTGGGGGGATCCAGGGGGTTTAGGGGGATCCAGGGAGTTTAGGGGGGGTCGAGGGGATTTAGGGGGGGGTCCAAGGGCCTTAAGGGGCAGACTTGGGGATTTGGGGGGGATCCAAGGGGTTTAAGGGGGGGGATCCAGGGGGTTTAGGGGGAGATACAGGGTTTTTAGGGGGGGATCCAGGGGGCTTAGGGGGGGATCCAGGGGGCTTAGGTGGGAGCCAAGGGCTTGAGGGGGGGGATCCAGTGGATTTTGGGGGGAAGTCCTGGGGGTTTGGGGGGGGGACATGGCCCAGGGGGTGTTTAGGGGGGACTCAGGGAGTATTTAGGGGGGGATCGAGGGGTTTTAGGGGGGACCCAGCAATCCAGGGGGGACCCAGGAATCCAGGCCTTGAGCATCCTCAGCATGGGAGGACTCGGGTGTTTGGGAATGATGGGGGGTGGTCTTGGATTTTGGGGGGGGGTGTCCAGGATTTTGGGGGGGCACCGAGGCAGCCAGAGGGGGGACCCAGGTCTTTTGGGGGGGACCCAGAGATCCAGGAGGGATCCAGGAATCCAGCCCTTGAGCATCCTCAGCGCGGGAGGTCAAGGGATCCCAGTGTTGTGGAATGGGGGGGGTCCAGGCATTTGGGGGGGGAGTCCAAAGCGTTTGTGGGGGGTCCAGGCAGTTTGGGGGGGTCCAGAATTATTTGGGGGGGGACACCAAGGCAGCCAGAGGGGACCCAGAGTTCCAGGTGGGATCCAAGCCTTGAGCATCCTCAGCTTGCGAGGTTGAGGGGTCCAAGCCTTCCAGGATTGGGAGGGGGGGGGTCCAAGCGGTTTGGGGGGGGGGGGTTCCAGCTTTTTGGGGGGGGTCCAGGATTTTGGGGGGGGGAGAGCATCTGGAAAGGATCCAGGAGGGATCCAGGCCTTGAGCATCTTCAGCGTGGGAGGTTGAAGGACCAGGCGTTCTGGAGTTGGAAGGGGGGGGGGGTTCCAGGCTTTTTTGGGGGGGGGGGTCCAGGTTTTTTTTCTTTTTTTTTTTGGGGGGTGGGGGGCAGGAATTCAGGAGGCACCCAGGGATCCGGAAGGGACCGAGGAGGGATCCAGGCATCCGGGCCTCGAGCATCCTCAGCGTGGGAGGTCGAGGGATCCAGGCGTTCCGGAGCTGGGGGGGGATCCAGGCGTTCCAGAACTTGGCTGGGGGGGGGGGGGATCCAGGGTGTCCAGGATTTTTATTTTTGCGGGGGGGGGGGGGGGGGTCAGGAATCCGGAAGGGATCCAAGAGGGATCTAAAAGGGATCCAAGAGGGGATCCAGCCATCCGGGCCTCGAGCATCCTCAGCGTGGGAGGGCGAGGGATCCAGGCGTTCCGGGCTATCCAGGCTTTTCAAGGGGGGGTCCATCCAGGATTTTGAGCCGGAGGGGGGGGGGCAGGAATCCAGGCGATCCCAGGAATCCAAAGGGGGGGTGAAAGGATCCAGCTCTCCCCCCAGGAATCCTGCTTTTCCCCCCCCCGGCTGCAGCCGCCGGGAGGGAGGGATGCGCGAACCCGGCACCCATGGGTGGGGGGGCGGGGGGGCCGCCAAGGCGAGCGGCTGGGGGGGGGGGGGGGGGGTCGGGGGGGGTTGGGGGGGGGGGTCCAGCTGTGACCCCCCCCTTCCTGCCAGATGTGCGAGGAGCCCCCCTGGCCCGCGGGCCTTACGCCCCCTCCCCTTACGAGCGGCCCCCCTGGAACCCCCGCTTCTGCATCATCTCCGGGAATCAGCTGCTGATGCTGGATGAGGAGGAGGTGAGTTTTTGGGGGTCGCTTATTTTGGGGGGGGGGGGGGGATATAAATATGGGGGTGACGATGAGGTGTGGGGGGGGGTCTCTTCTTGGGTTTTCACCCCCCCTTCATCATCTCAGATCCATCCTTTGCTTCTCCGGACCGCCGGAGCGAGCCCCTGTCGGAGCAAACTGCTGCGCCGAACCGTCAGCGTCCCAGTCGAGGGGCGCCCCCACCCCGAGCACGGTACTGGGGGGGGGGGGGGGGGCAGCTAGAAAAATTGGGGGGACCCCCCCCACCCCACCCCACCCCACCCCCCCCCCAGGGAGGCTCAGCATCCCCCCCCCCAAAAAAAAAAAAAAAAAAAAGCCATCCCATAATGCTCACTGGAGGCACGCAGGGCTGCTCGGCCAACCGTTGCCAGGGAGACGGCGCAGGGAGGCGGCTGGTCCTACCCCCCCCCCCTTCCTACCCCTCTTCTTACCCCCCTTTTCTTACCCCCCCTCCTCTTACCACCCCCCTCTCTTACCCCCCTCCTCTTACCCCCCTCCTTTACCCCCTCCTTTTTACCCCCCTCCTCTTACCCCCTCCTCTTACCCCCTCCTCTTACCCCCTCCTCTACCCCCCTCCTCTTACCCCCCTCCTCTTACCCCCCTCCTTTTACCCCCCTCCTTTTACCCCCCTCCTCTTTACCCCCCTCATTTACCCCCCCCTCCTTTTTACCCCCCCTCCTCTTACCCCCTCCTCTTACCCCCCTCCTCTTACCCCCCTCCTCTTACCACCCTCATTTACCCCCCTCCTCTTTACCCCCTCCTCTTACCCCCCTCCTCTTTACCCCCCTCCTCTTTACCCCCCTCCTCTTTACCCCCCTCCTCTTTACCCCCTCATTTGCCCCCCTCCTCTTACCCCCCTCCTCTTACCCCCTCCTCTTACCCCCTCCTCTTACCCCCCTCCTTTTTACCCCCTCCTTTTTACCCCCCT